>NW_028221828.1:0-54721 GCF_014529385.1 Adiantum capillus-veneris
CCACATTCCAACCAGAAGGAGGGTTCTGCAAGAAAGCGCGTGTGCCTCTCTCGCCAAGCGTCGTCGTTGAAAATGTGTTGCCACAGAGATCTAACAGTCGAGGAAGCGTCCTACCCCATGGGCCGGCTGTGGGGTAGGAGCGGGAGAGATGTGGAAGCAAGGGCGGGCCAGTGGGAGGGTATGAGAAAGGTGGGGGAGGGCGGGGAGCGGCGGAGGGGAAGGAAAGGTGGGGAAGAGGATGAGTTGGGGGGGAGGGGCGAAGGAGGACTCGGGGGAGGAGGGGCTGTCGATGGTGAGGCTGAGGTGGAGGTGGAGCTGGGGCCTCATCTTGCTGAAGAGGGTCGAAACAGTTCCCTATGGGAACCCACTGCTGCTGGCCTGGAGCGTGGTGACCACCCAGAGGACCAGGCTGACGTGGTGTCCCTTGTCGACGCGGACCACGGACGTGCTGCCAGCCCTCCTCTGCCTGGGTCCCAGGCTCAGAGGGTGAATCTGCCTGAGTACCCTGTGACTTTGTCTGCTGATGCTAGCCTGCTTTAGGAGGCTAGGGATGAGTCTGAGGTGAAGGTGAGGGGCTCCTCCGTGGAAAGGCCTTTGCAAGATGGCCCATCTGTCGACAAATGAAGCACTGATTCGAGAGGCCTGAATACTCCATGCTCTAGTGGAGCCAACCACCACTCACCCGAGGTAGTAGAATGACCTTCCAGAGGGTGTGGGTGTCCCAAACGAGAACACGTACTGTGGGTATGCCAGCTGCCTTGACAGCTAGAGAGGCTGTCGTGCGAGGTGTCTCCAGGACGGTCCCAATCTTTGAGCCAATCCCAGGAGCGGAAGGTACTCTCTCCTCAGGCCGGGGAAGCAGACTTAGATAGGAAGGTCTGCCTCCTCAACAACAACACGGTAGCCGGGTCGAAACCATGTCGCCATTGTCGAAAATGAGCTCGAACTGCTCGATGGCCAGGGGCTTATTGCAATGACCTTGGACGACATCTTGGGGGTCTCAAACTCTATCTGGTAGTAGCCACGTCCGAGAAGCTGAACATCGAGGATCTTGCCTGCCTTTGCGAGAAGGCGGGCCTAAAGGAGATCATGCACCTCCCCTCTGCTGGGTCTGGTGCCAAGAATCTTGCAGATAACAGAGGTGGCCTGAAGGCGTGCCGCCTCTACCTCTAAGCTTGCTTGCTTTGTCGGCAAAAGAGCAAATTGGATGGGGGGTTCTGCGGGGTCGGGTGAGGGAGCTTCAAGGGAGTCCCTGTGTGGTGGAGCAAAATCTTCCATCTGTGTCTCGTGGTTGCTGTACGAATTCCGCAATTGCGTTGCTTGCTTTTTGAGATAGATTTTTGACCAGATGCTTTTGGGACTATTTTGCTTTTGAGTTAGAAGCTTTTGGGGCTCTGCTTTTGGGACATCCCTTGTAAGAATAAATAGGCCCAAGGGGCCTCACTCTTTAGGGCATCTGGACGCAGAGTTTGAGAGTAGAGGACCCCTTGGGTGTTGTACTTTGCTCAAGCATTAATATAATAAAGAAATATAGAAAGGGGCACCAGGTTTTGGGGCCAACACTTCTCGGCACGGAACTATGTCGGGCCGTGTCGACTTTAATTTGAAAGGGTGATAAAGTTGTCGTGAATTTTAAGTGATTCTCTCGTGTGTTGTATCAGATTAACGACTTGGGGTGTCCAAGTCTGTAACAGTGGTATCAGAGCTCAACCGATTTCTCTTCTATCGGGAAATCCGATCCTCTTACCGCGACACACACTGATTCAAACGATGAATCCCGCAAGAATTAGACGAACCCTCTTGACTCTTCGAAAACGGGAGGCAACAGGGAAAATTCGAATGGATTAGCAGATCAAGAGTACAAGCCACCTCGATCTACGAGATATCAATTGATGGAGATGCAGCGTCAACAACAGGTTGATGATTGTGGAAAGCAGATGCTTCAGTTTGCAAAGGATCCCTAGTATGCCAATTTTTTGACCTGGCACTGATTGATGAGGTGCATTCCCATTGGCAGAAAGCCATCGCGATAAAGCCCTCAAGAAACCTCATGTCCCACGGATGTTTACTGAAGATGAACTTGAGGACGTTGTCGAAAGACGAGTCAACCAACTGTTGGGGGCAAAGAAGAAGCAACTGAAGAAACGCAACAAGGGAAACTGACTTTCTTGGTTACCTGGGCCGAAAATCCTCTTTTGTGAATGCAAGAAAACAGAAGAAGCATGTACGTTTTTAAGGATTGTCAAGTTTTATCTTCTTCTGAGAGCTCGGGTAGAAAAGGCAAGAAACGACGAAAAGACCGTACGTTTTACTAAAAAAGGAAGCACTTTTAGAGAGCCAATCAGTATGATTTTCTCGAAGACAAAGGAAAAAAAGACCAAGGAAGTCAAAGAGGGTGGACGTGCAGTAAAGTTTGAATACTTTTCAGGGTTTCGACATGCTCCCAAGGCTTTAGCCTTTGTCAAACAATTTGAGATAGCATTTTCTGGAGGCAACTATACAGAGCACGCCAAGATTAGACGGGCAACATTTTTTTTGGAAGGCAATGCACGGACATGGTGGTCCACTCTTTTGTTAAGAAAAGAAGCACCGACAAAGTGGCTAAAGTTTAAGAGACTCTTTATTTCTTCGTGGCTTGCTTAAGAATACAAACAGGACGTGATTACTAACTGGACCATCTTTGGATCATCAAGGCCGAACCCTTGGATACTTACTGTGAGAGATTTTGGGATGTTTTCTTACCTGCTTCATCCTTTAAAGAGAAGATCAGTTTCAAGCAGCAAGTCGAGCGGTTTTGCTGTGGACTTTCCAAAGAGATCCGAGACTACTGCCTTGAGCAGAAGTCCAAGTATACAACAATGGATGGGACATGCTAAGCAGGGATTTGCTATGCATTCGGGTAACTTGACTTATCCTCCAGACGAACCTTCAACCAGTCAAAACAGAAGCAGATGAGAGAGAGATATACGATCTTGACTAACAAAACAGAAAGACGAATATTTCAAAGCGGGAAAGTGTTTTGAATGTGGAGAACAAGGATATGTCTCTGCATTGTGCCCCAAAAAGCCACAAGAATGAGAATGGTTGACAGATTGAAACTAGAACGGGGCGAGGAGATACTCATTTCAAATTAGATATTAGATAAAAAATTATGGATGAGCTAGCATTATTTTTGCTTTATAAATTTATGAATGAAATAAGACTTTTTGAAGCTGATTTTAATTTGCTATTTGTGAACAGATAACAGAATTGAGAATGAGATGATGATGAACTCGGAGCAATGAAAACTCCAGAATGTGTCACAACTGGTACGTGGCATGCCCGGACACACTCACACTGGCTAGTAGCACCGTAAAACGTGGAGACAGGCTGACACGATAGTCTCGGAAATTTCGGCACCATTTCCGCTGACAGGCCTACGGAAGGTCCTCCTTTTTGTGCTGAGTTGCTGACGTGGCAAAGCATACGGATTTGTTGCTTTTGTGCTGTTGAAATCCTACGCTGGCATTTTGAAGCTTTTGGATCAATTGCTTTATTTTAAAGAGCTTTTAAAAGAGAATGCTTTTGGGGCTCTGCTTTTGGGCATCCTTGTAACCTATAGATAAGTGGGCAAGGCCTCACTTCTCAGAGCATCTGGACGCAGAGCCTGAGAGTGAGCACCCTCCCACTCTCTTGTACTTTGAACACAGATTAATACAAAAAGAAATACCGAAAGGGACGCTAGTCTTTGGGGCCAATATCTCTAGGCACGGAACTACTGCGGGCCGTGTTGAATCAAGTGTGAACTGTGAACTGTTTTGAAGTAAATCTCTGTTGTGTCGCGGTAGAATCTTCACTTGGAGTGTCCAAGTTTGTTACATTGGTATAAGAGCACAGAAAGATTCTTCTTCTACGGAGAATCTGATCCTTTTCGCAGTGCGCACAGCTTTTGGGAAAGAATCTTCCCGGGACATATTAGCTACTCCCACCCTTCATACATCGTGCATCGGGCGCGCTCCCGTCTTCATCGCTCTGTCTTACAGGGCATAAAACCATAGAGAATCCCAGATTACATATGGGTTCTTGTGGAGAATCTGACAGAGATGACACCTCTCAGTGGGAAGGCAAAGAAAAGTTGAAGATTCGGCACGGGAATCGAAGAAAAGAATGAAGATTTGGGCAAATTTTTTTTCAGACAAGTTTGCCAAAATGGAGTACAATGTCAACTACAAATTGGCATATAAACAGATTGATTTAGTACTCCAAGGACCTGAGATTGGCAAAACACCTGAAGAATTACCCGATTGATAAGATTTACTCGAGATGGCGTGTAGCCATTGCTTCTCCTCTCAGGTAGGGAGGAAAGATGAAAAGACAGACGAGTGCAGAAAAGTAGAACCTGTACTCGTAGAAAGACATGGACAAGCACTCTTGAAAAGAAGTACTTCTACAGAGCCAAATGGTATGACTTCCTCGAAGATAAAAGCAAGAAAGTTGGAGAATTTAAAGAAGGTGGACAGTCAATTAAGTTTGATACCTTTCTGGATTCCGAGATGCTTCAAGGGCTTTGACCTTCATACAGCAGTTTGACATAGCTTTCTCTGGAGGGCATTACTCAGAACACTCTAAGGTTTAGAGAGCTACCTCTTTCTTCAAGGGAAATGCTCGAACATGGTGGTCCACACTTCTACTGAGAAAGGAAGCGCCAGTTAAATATACAAACCGCTTGGAATCATTTTCGGATGACCAAGAGAGATTCTTTGTACGCTTATTGCGAGAGATTTTGGAGCTCTTTTCTACCAGCTTCTTCATTTAAGAAGGTCTTGTTTAAAGAACAGATTGAGCGGTTTTGCTACGGACTTCCTACAGAGATCCGAGACTACTGCTTGGAACAAAAGTCAAATTCTATTCAAGAATTGATGGGTCATGCGAAACGGGGTTTTGCGATACATTCAATCAATTTGACTTATCCCACTGATGAGATCTTGACTCAGAGAACCCAACTGACTGTTAGTAATGAAAGTAGAAAGAGAGAGTTCCCATGACAAAGAAAAGATGCACGTCCCCGACACTCTTAGAGAAAGGGCTACCTATCTCAAAGAAGGGAAGTGTTTTGGTTGCGGGGAATTTGGACACATCTCCGCAAAGTGCCCCAAAAAGACACAACAAGAACAGATTGAAGACAGGCCAGAGAGTTCTAGAGCAGCAGAGGAACGTGGCAGAAAAGGCAGATAAAAACAGAACTAGTACCACATTGCGTGGGGCCCGAACCGAATCAGATGAACAAAAGTACAAAACTTTGTTGCACTTAGGGCAAAGGGAAAGATCAGGAAGCCCTCATTTTCTTTGATGGAGGAGCTAAGGCCAACTTCTTTTGGCGTCTCGATTTGGAATTACGCCCCACAGGCTGAGTCCACAGGCGAAGGCAGTTCTAGTGGCACCCGGACAGGACGTTGCCATTACACCGATCATCGACAAACTTCGGTTGCAATGTCAAGGGTGTTTAGGGTACGAGGACTTCTACGTAATGCCCTTGGGAGGTTGTGACGTCTCCTCGAAATCCCTTGGTACCATAAGAACAACGCCGTGGTTGACTATTGGGCTGAGAAAGTGACTTTGACAAATGAAGGGCACTAAGATTGTATTTGATGAAATTCAATTTCTTTACTCAATTTTGTGGAGAGAATTGAACGATGATTGAAGGTCGATTATGTTTTGACCTCGAAAAAGAACGCCAAGATTTTCTCAACACATCCCGATTGCTTTTTAGAGGGCCTGCCAGGCAAGTTGCCACTATCTTGTCCTGAGGATCATACTATTGATCTGATACCTGGAAGCACTCCACCGAACCGGCCACCGTACCGAGTGCGCCGAGCCCAGAATGAAGAGATTATGAACCAAGTAAAAGACCTCTTGGAAAAGGGTCTTATCCAACCTAGTGCTTCACCTTACTACTCTCCGGTGTTGTTGATTTTGAAGAAAGACAGATCTTGGAGAAAGTGCATTGATTATAGAGCTCTCAATAAAATCACCATCAAGAACAGATTACCGATTTCGAGGATCGATGATATTCTTGACCGACTACAAGGATCCTCTTGTTTCAATAGGATCGATTTGAAGAGCGGATATCATCAAATCCGAATTGCGCCGGGAGATGTCTACAAGACAGCTTTTCGGACGACCTTCGGTTTATTTGAACTTTTTGGTGATGCCTTTTGGCTTTACCAATGCTCCAGTGACCTTTAACCGAATGATGGACAGGATTTTCAGAGAGTACAGATCTTTTATTGGCACTTTCTTTGATGACATTATTGTCTTTTCCAAGGATGACGCAGAACATAGAGAACATCTGCTACAGGTCTTTTAGGCATTGCGAGATCACAAGTCGGTAATCAATGCAAAGAAGTTGGTTATCTGAGATACACTTTTTGGGACACATCGTCTCAGTAGCAGGAGTGCAGATGGACCCGGCCAAGATTGAGACTATACGTGATTGGCCCGATTTGAAGAATGTCCGTGAAGTTAGAAGCTTCTTGGGCTTATGTTCTTACTACCGGCGGTTCATTAGAAAGTTTGCAGAGGTTGCTTCCCCTTTGCATATTTTGACACAGAAAGGAGTCTCTTTCTCGTGGGGACCCACAGAGGTGACTGCCTTTCAAACATTGAAAGAGAAATTGACTACAAGACCAGTTTTGACTTTGCCGGATTTGCAAAAGTCATTCAAAGTATATTGTGATGCTTGTGGTCGTAGTCTGGGTGCGGTCTTAATGAAAGAAGGTCATGTCATTGCCTATGAGAGCCGATTCTTTTCAAGGCCGGAATTGACAGCACAAATATATGAGAAAGAGCTTTTGGCGGTTATCCATGCTCTTACTCAGTGGCGACATTACCTACTCGGAGCTGATTTTACGGTCTTCACAGATCACCAGAGTTTACGCTACTTCTTGTCGTAGAAGCAGCTATTGGAAAAGCAGATGCGGTGGGCAAACATCTTGTCCCAGTTTCACTTCCAGATTGTCCATGTGCAGGGACAAAAGAACTAGGTGGCAGATGCTTTGTCCCGGAAGTCGTTGGTCTTGGCTATTTCTGCGATACATCATAGAAGCTTCGAGGATATGATCGACCTTCGATCAATACTCCACAGTTCCAGTTTGTGCAGATGTATTCAATCGAATACAGAATGGAGAGGTAGTAGCAGGATATTCCATTCGGGATGGCTACTTGATGAAGAAAACGATTTTGTGCATTACACAGCCGTTGAGGGAAAAGGTTCTAATCGAATGCCGTTGTCCACCATTTACGGTCACCGTGGCATTGATACCACCTTGAAAGGTGTGGAGCGATACTTCTTTTGGTCGAGACTCAAGAAGGACGTAGACGATTTTGTACGCAGTTGCTTGGTATGCCAGAAGGTCAAGTTTGGCAGGCATAAAGCACAGGGATTGTTACAGCCTTTACCCATTCCCACCCGCCCCTGGGAAAGTATTGCTATGAATTTCATTTTTGATCTCCGAAGACAGAGAGTGGGCACGATGGTGTCTGGACTGTTATCGACAGATTTAGCAAGCAAGCTCATTTCATTCTAGTGAAGAAAACAGTCAAGCCCAGGGATTGTTACAGCCTTTACCCATTCCAACCCGCCCCTGGAAAGCATTGCTATGGCTTTCATTTTTTATCTCCCGAAGACACTGAGTAGGCACGATGGTATTTGGAGTGTTATTGACAGATTTAGCAAGCAAGCTCATTTCATTCCATTGAAGAAAACAGTCAAGCCGGATCATTTAGCGAGATTGTTCATTGCCCAGATATTCAGATTACATGGCATGCTTGAGACAATTGTCTACAATTACTCTTGAAAATGGCTGCCCCAAGACGGACACTGTCAGGCGAGGGCTTCTATAATCCGTGAGGGGAGCAGCGGGATTGGATATCATATAGGACTCTGATGGTCGCATTGGGAGGTGCCTGCCACTAGGACTTGCTCCGGGGTAAAGTGATTGAATAACAGCAAGGGTGTCACTTCTAAAACTTGCATCTAGCCACAACATGTCATAGAGGGACACTTGTTGGAAGGTGTTCTTCAAGATTGTCTCTGCTGTAAGCTTTTCTTTTTCTACCTGTTGTTCCTCAGGTACCTTGATCTTCTGTAGATTTCAAACTGCTTCCAAGAAAGCTTCATCAAGATCGGAGAGCAAAGATTTGGATTCCTTCATGGCACTGGGGTATGGCTTGTTAATAGAGCTGAAGGCAGGGTATCCGCTGGTGTGAGAATGTGTGGGGGAGTTGAACTTGCTGGAATGCTAAGACTGTGGGGGAGCAGGAGAGAGAGCCCACTTGCTGTCCTTTGCAATGAGAGTGAAGGAGAAGGGGAGAGAGGCGCTGAAGATGCTCACGCAGAGAAAAACGTGAGAGAGAGAGAGCTCGTTGAAATCTGGGAAAGTCACGCTATATTTCTCTTGGGCTTCACATTTGAGTATATGAGTAAGTGACTAGGGGGCCATTCACACTTGGGCCCCCTCACTTATAAGTCTTTTTAACTTATAAGTTATAAGTACAAGGCACTTAGGCCTTTATTCCCTAACAACCTCCCACCTAAAGGCAATGTACCTTGGGAGATCAAAGAATCAACTAACTATGATACATCAGCTGATCATGCACTTACTCATCCAACACCCATCATCTGTCGGCAATATGCAAACCGCTCTGTTGGAAGACTCTTGGTCAAAAGATCTGCAGGATTGTCATCTGTGTGCACCTTGACAAGTGTAATGCTCTTGTCATCAAGCACACTCCTGATAAAATGATACTTCACCTCTATGTGCTTTGTCTTGGCATGAAAAACAGGATTCCTTGCAAGCATAATAGCACTCTGACTATCACAGTGTAGCACAGGAACCGGTGACTTAATGCCAAGCTCTTCTACCAAACGCATGAGCCACAAAGCTTCTTTGCATGCCTCAGTGGCAGCCACATACTCAGCCTCAGTGGTAGACAAAGCAACACATTTTTGCAGTCTAGAAATCCAAGAAACTGCACCTCCTGTGAATGTAAATACATATCCAGAGGTAGACTTCCTGCAATCTGGATGTCCAGCAAAATCTGCATCTGTAAAGCCATGCACAGATGTCTCACTCTTCCCAAAACAAATGCACAAGTCTTTAGTGCCTTTCAAGTATCTCAAGATACACTTCACTGCTTCCCAATGCTTTTTGCCAGGATTGCTCATGTACCTGCTTACCACTCCCACCGCAAATGCAATGTCCGGACGTGTAGCAACCATAGCATACATCAAACTGCCAACGGCTGATGCATAAGGAACCTTGGCCATTTCAGCCCGCATATCATCTGTGTTTGGGCAGTCATGTGCAGTCAGTTTTACATATGGAGGCAGCGGAGTACCAAGTGCCTTTCCCCCATCCATATGAAAACGATGTAGCACCTTATTAACATAATCTCGTTGAGATAGATACAGACGCCTGTTAGGTCTATCTCGAGAGATACGCATGCCCAAAATATGATTAGCATCACCAAGATCCTTCATGTCAAAGCGATTCTTTAAGCTTTGCTGTAAGGCATCCAAGTCCGTGACATTGTTACCCGCAATAAGCATGTCATCAACATACAAAATCAGCAATAGAAGAGATCCATCACTTGCCGTTTTGATATACAAACAGTGATCAGAATTACTTCTTTTGTATCCTTGAGACCTCATGAATGTATCAAACTTGTGATACCATGCACGGGGAGACTGTTTCAAACCATACAAGCTCTTCAAGAGTCTACATACTTTCTTCTCTTGCCCCTTTGACACAAAACCTTCTGGTTGCATCATATAGATCATCTCAAGCAAATCGCCATGCAAAAACGCTGTTTTGACATCCATTTGCTTTAACTCCATATCTTCAGAAGCAACCAGGCCTAAAACAAGACGTAATGTGGCAAGCTTTACAACAGGAGAAAAAATCTCATCAAAATCCACACCATGCTTTTGCTTGTACCCTTTAGCAACCAAACGTGCCTTGTACTTAGAAGAAGCATTAGATGTGACCTTGGTCTTGTAAACCCATTTACATGGCAGAGCCTTATGCCCTTTAGGCAAATCAACCAAGTCCCATGTATGGTTTTTCTCCAAAGACTGCATTTCTGAAACCATTGCTTTGAACCATTTCTTACTGTCTTCCCGTTGCATAGCCTCTTTATAGCAAGACGGCTCACCACAATCAGTAAGCATGACATAGTCCAAAGACGGTTCATATCTATCGGGGGGCCTTGTCACCCGAGTAGACCTACGCACCCAATGATCCATAACAGGTGGATTTTCAGTCTGTAAACCATCAAAAACAGCAGGCTGTTCAGCCGGTTGCATCGCAACAACGGGCGGTCTAGGAGCATCAACCTGTTCCCCTACCTGTGGTGCATCAATGGCAGCTTGTTGGGGCTGATTTTCAGCAGCTAATGGCTGATTTTCAGCACCATTTTCAGCATGTAAAGGCTGCTGAACATTGGGCCCTCTTGGCTGTCCATATGTAACATCTTCACGAAAAACAACCCGGCGCACTTCCTCGACCTTTGTGGGCTGTTTGTGCATGCAATTCTCATTGAAGATGACATCATTGCTGCGTATGATTTTCCGTAATGCGGGATCCCATAATTTATACCCCATTTCACCATGCTCACCATATCCTAGGAAAATGCATTTATGAGACTTTGGTTCTAGTTTGGTGCGCAGTTCACTCCGGATGTGAACATAGGCCTCACAACCAAACACTCTGAAATGTGCATATGAGGGTGGCTTGCCAGACCACACCTCCTCAGGCACCTTTCCACCCAAAGCCTTGCTAGGTGAGCGATTAATCAAGTGAATAGCTGTTTGCACAGCTTCTGCCCAAAAACCATGAGGTAATGCAGCATGTGACAGCATACTCCGAACTTTCTCTTGGATAGTCCGGTTCAACCTCTCTGCAACTCCATTCTGAGAGGGATTAAAAGGAGCCGTGAGCTCTCTTTTAATACCTTTAGTAGCACAAAAGTCAATAAATGCTTTTGATACATACTCCCCCCCATTGTCTGAGCGCAAAGACCTAAGCTTCTTGTCAGTTTGATTCTCAACAAACGCAAGAAACTTCTTGAAAGTATCCAAAACATCGCTTTTAGCACGTATTGGATACACCCACACCTTACGTGTAGCATCATCGATAAACGAGACAAAATATTTCTTTCCCCCTAAGGACAACTGTGGCATTTCACATACATCGGAATGCACTAAGTCTAACCTGTCAGACTTCAAAGAAAGAGACCTTTTGTGCGGTGTTTGACTGTGCTTACCATAAATACAGTGCTCACAATGAGAAAAATCAGCATACCTCAAACACGGCAAATAACCACAACGAGACAGAGTTTCCATTCCTCTTTTACTCATGTGTCCCAACCGGCCATGCCACAAAGAAACACTTGGCTACTCGGTTACGGCGACAACATGGTCACGCACACTAGATACATGCAAAGGATACAAAGTGTCCGATTTACAACCCTTGGCTACAATCCGGGCCCCTTTACAAATTTTCCACTTGCTATCACCAAAAGTGGTGTGATAGCCTGCATCATCTAGCTGCCCTGTACTAATCAAACTCTTCTTAAGTTGTGGCACATGGCGCACTTTGTGCAAAACAAAAGTCATACCATCAGCAAAGGAAAACTGGACACTGCCAATACCTGCAATGTCACATGTATAGTTATCTCCCAAATAAACAGTGCCCTGCACCTCACCTGAGTACTGTGTAAACCAATCCCTATGAGGTGTTACATGAAAGGAGGCACCTGAATCAAGAATCCAAGTATGCATGTCCACATCAGAACCCATAGCAAGGGTATGTGCATCCACAGAAGAGGCATTGAGTACATCAGTGCTGCTGTCACTGTCACAACTACTAGCAACATTGATTTCCTCAATCAACACAGTGCTCTTCTTGGCATTTCCCTTGTCCTTTGCATCAGTTTCAGCACCCTTGTTCTTCTCTTTCTTCCACTCATAGCATTCCCGTTTATAATGCCCTTTCTTTCCACAATGATGACACACAACATCTTTCCTACGAGATTTGCTGCGTGCCCTGTCCTTACTGTCAGATTTCTCCCTCTGTTGAGACCTGCCTCTCAAGTGCAATGCATTAGAAGACCCACCTGTGGTGTTCTTCCTGTTCATCTCTTCCATCAAGAGAGAACTCTCTACATCTGCATACTTAAGTGACGCACTTGAGTTACTAAGAGCTGTCCGGAATACATCCCAACTCTCGGGCAATGTGCATAGCAGAAAAGTAGCTTTGAACTCCTCATCAATCGTGAATTTCAGCTCTGTCAGTTGGCTGAAAATAGAATTGAATTCATTGAGGTGCACTGACATGTGCGTGTCCTCCTTCATGCGGAGATCCATAAGCTTCTTAAGCCAATACACTTTACTGGCAACACTCTGCTGTGCATACAACTCGTCTAAACGCTTCCACATGCCCCATGCTGTCTGCTCATTCTCTACATTGAAGAGTAAATTGTCAGACACCGAAAGCATGATCGTGGAGCGAGCCAACTCGTCCACTTCTTCCCATTCTTCAACCTCCATATCATCCGGTTTCACATCCTGTAACTTAATAGGTTTCGCCTGTTTCTTCTGCAACATCACATTATAACATTGCTTCTTCCATATAGCAAAGTTATGGGCCCCTTCAAGCTTGCGAATGTGCAACAAATTGCCGCTTTCACTGCTAGAAGCCATTCTGAGTGATTGCAAACACTGAAACCCTGTTTTGCCGACCTAAACACGCCCAAATGTGCGCAATCGGGCAAAAAACAGCTTGCTGTTACAGAAAAACAGCGAGCAAATTTCACGCGAAATCACCCCAAAACGGCGTACATTCACTGCCAAACCCTTACCAAAGGTTTCCACAAGGTGTATACATCATTTGCTTGCTGAAATTCCCTGTTTTAGGGCAAAAATCAGACCTGTTAACACCTGTTTTGCTGAATTTTCAGAACCTCGTTGGTGGAAACACCTGTAAGATTGACCTGTGAGACTTGCCCTAATGAAATTGCATCAAATTGACCCCGAAATTGGTCAATTTCAGCAGAAATAGGCTGCTGTTCGCCAGTTTTTGAAACCCTAATTTTGGGGAAACTGTCACCGGGGGTCGATTCTACACGGTGAGAGGATCCCTTCACGATAGAGTTGATCGAAAACGGTTGAATATCCTTCCCGCAGCGAGCAAGAACAGAATTCTGATCTGTGTTGCGAAAATGGCTCTCTTGGAAACCCTAAAGCTCTGATACCATGTGTGGGGGAGCAGGAGAGAGAGCCCACTTGCTGTCCTTTGCAATGAGAGTGAAGGAGAAGGGGAGAGAGGCGCTGAAGATGCTCATGCAGAGAAAAACGTGAGAGAGAGAGAGCTCGTTGAAATCTGGGAAAGTCACGCTATATTTCTTTTGGGCTTCACATTTGAGTATATGAGTAAGTGACTAGGGGGCCATTCACACTTGGGCCCCCTCACTTATAAGTCTTTTTAACTTATAAGTTATAAGTACAAGGCACTTAGGCCTTTATTCCCTAACAAATACCGAGAGCGGCTCTCTGGGCCCGGGTGAGGACGCCAAATGGCTTCTCAACCAACTGCGGCGGCTTATTTTGAGGGGTAACCACGTGGGTAGAAGGGGTTGGCTGAGAAACGGTGCTAACTGCTATCAAATTGAGCTTGGGAAAGGCAAACTCATTTTGGCTTTGACTTGGGTTCGAAGCAGTGGATGCACGAATTTTAGGGCAATCCTTACTGTAGTGATCCTTCGTTTCGGGGTAATGCCCATATTCCCCGCATCTGTAGCACAAAATGGGCCAATTCAAAGGGCGAGTCGAAGGGTGAGGTGGTCCTTGCTCCTGGTGCATTGAGTTGGAGGTGGAGGCATAGAAGCTTTGAGGTGATGAGGGAGCATGGGTATGATAAAAGCTCTGAGACGGAAAAGTACTTCGCATACCTTGCATAGGAGAGGCTGTCAGCAAATGTGGCATATGGTGTGGATGGCCACAAGGAGAAACCATGTTGGATGCAGGTGCTGGCCCTTGTTGAAGAGTAGGACCAAGACTTTGTTGTATTTGTGGCAATCCCTTGAGGTAGTAACAGTCTTTGTCCTCATGTCCAGATTTTTCACAGAAGTGGCAGTAAACCCGAAGGGGGCATTCCTGTGGAGGGTGCCGTGGAGAGTGGCATGAGCTACACCAAACCGTAGCCTTAGTCTCTTGCTGACACTTGAGCTCTTCTAGCTTGCGCTTGATCTGTTCCAATGCCTCGTGATGTGGAGGCTTCTCCTGTCTAAGAGAGAAGGACCTCTCCTCTTGAAGAGCTCGCTGTAACTTTAGGGCTTCAAGTTCTCTGCACAAAGAAGTCAATGGATCAGCAGGACTTTCCAAAAGCCCAGAGGGGGTCTCTATGTGAGGGGAGTTGTCGAACAGCTTCCTAGCCCCCTCTATCCTAGTAGCAGCTGCGATGAACTCCTCCAGAGTGGCGTCGGGTCGGAGGCTCTCTCGGAGTTTTTGCTGAGAGGTTTTGGGGAGCACCTTCTCCACCCACTTCTTAACCATGAATTCACCGGGTTGTTGGGGAAGCTTGGCAACCAGGGACTTGGTTTTAGTCATAAGCTCTGCAAAAGTCTCCTCTGGCTGGAGCACCGTGTTGGCCAACTCATCCAACACTTTCTCTTGGTAGTCACCTGGCCTGAAAGCTGCACAGAACTGTTGTCTTAAGGTTGCCCAAGTTGCAAAATGGTTCTCTGCAAACTTGCTGTACCATTTGTCTGCTAAGCCGTCCAAGGTGGATGGAAAAAGTACCAAATAAGCATCTTCTCTATTAAGACCACGACCCCTACAGAGAGATATGAACCTCCTTGCATGGTCGTTAGCATCTTCTGAAGAGAGTCCTTTGAAGGTGGGGAACTTGATGTTTACCTTGGCCAACACACTAGCCAACGCCTCCATGGCCTCTTGCTGAGCCTATTGCTCAATAGCTTGGTGTTGCTGAATAGGAGAGAGCTTTACTAGAGAAGGTGATCTGGAAGATGTGGAACCGGATGGAGGAATGGGGGATGTCCTATGTGGAGGTATGGGTGATGAGGTTGATGGACTTCTAACAGGTACCAAGGGTCGACCGTCTTCTGTTGTAGTACTTCAGAGGACTTAGTAGTGCGCTTTGACACTTGACTGACCGCCTTGTATGTGTCATGCAGCGACCACCAATCCAACCAAGCTTTGGGCAAGAAAACCTTGAACTGGCTGAAGACTGGTCTAGACTCTATACCAAGTAAGTGACTAGACCAGGCTGGACCAGGGACCAGAAGGACTAGACCAGGGTCGAGGAGGTCTAGACCAGGGACAAGGAGGACTAGACCAGGGTCGAGGCTGTCTAGACCAGGGACGAGGACTAGTTGGACCAGGGCGAGAGAGGACTAGACCAGTTGGCCCAGGCGAGAGGAGATCAATGCAAGGCAAGGTAGGCGAAGCTAGATAGACCCAACTAACTTCAAATCTCAGAGTGAGATTTCAATTGAGGTCCCATCGTGATCGCCAAAATGAGAGCACCTGTAGCGCAGATAGTGTGTCGTGCTCTCTACAGTGGGTGCTCCTCAGTGCAATGTGCGTGACAATCTCACTCAAAACAGACTGAAAACACGAAACAATAGACAACAACTGAGCTCACAGAGACACAACAGCAACAGTAGACCACAACAAATGACTCGACTATCTCAAAGAACTGATACAAACTCTGGCATGGCAGCACACTCAGCTCCAGCCCAGGACTCTCAGGTACAATGGGGTGTCGAGGCTCATATGTGCAGGGATGGTGAATAATTGCTCTGTGTATAGACTCGATGCTCTAGACCACAACGCTGGACCAGATGTAAAAGAAGATGATGATCCTGATCCAACATCTGCTACTCACATGTACCGCCATAAAGAGCCACCAACGGCTCATAAATGTCACCCATGTGGTGACCTGGCCACGATGTCCACTAGACCAGTCCGTATCTCTGCTGCCACGTGTCACTGCCCAGCCCAGAGAGTCCGTCTAGTGTGAACCAGCCCAGACCAACTATTCTAACTGTGTGTCCTGTGAAGTGACATTGTAGCCCTGCTACAATCTCGAACAGTCTCTGCTGGTGGTACAGGGCGAGCCTCGAAGATGCAGAACCAACGGGCCCGCCAGATGAACTAGAGTGTCAAGCCACTTATGAGCTCCCAACACTCCTCTCTCGCATTGCACCACTCCTGTGGAGTAAGCTTTGTAGCAAGCTGGAGTGTAGGTCGACCCCCTTGCATCACTATCATCCTGTTGGTAGAAGATAGCTCAAACTGAAGTGCCGGGCCCGTGAGAGTGGACCAAGCAGCTGTCCCCCAAGTGTACTGCCAAGCTGTGGAAAGGGCTGGCATCAGCCGAAGGACACGAAGCCACACCTGCTGTGCCAAAGGACAGTCCCATAGACAGTGACGCTGAATCTCCACAAGATGGTCACAAGCTGCACATGCGGCCAAGAGACCACTATGTACAAGCAAGCTCCCAACTGCCGTAGCTTTGTGTGCAACCAGCAATTGGAACAAAGTGACTCGTCTCCGTTGTCTGGAGTCCCACAACCAAAAAGCTGCCAAGAACTCAGCTGTGAGACCCTCCTCATGTCAATGAGGTGCTGTAGCAAGACGAGCCTCTCTCTGCGTTGCTAGTATGTGACGTCCCAGTCGAACAGTGTACTGAAAGAAAGGGACGCCTGGATGGTCTGTAGAGGAGAAAGGGTCCCTCCACATCCACTCTCCAGGATCCCATTGTACTCATGCCAGTGGACAGCTCTCCCAAGCCCACAGTCTCGAGTGGCCAGTCTCGAGCTGCTGGGTCGGGATCTATGACACAAGTCCTCCCACAGATTGCCCACCATGCGAATCCTCTGAAAACAGCACTCTGCCACCTGCGGGGCCTCTACTGCAACTCGGTGTAAGCGTCCCTCACCCTGTAGCTCGAAAAACAGGGAGGGTATAGTCTCTGAGTATGCCCGAACTGAGATGAGAACCTCCAGTCGCGTGAAGGCTCCCATCCATCTGGGCGCTGCTGACTCGAGAGGTGTGAGCCACTCAGCTGGTACTGCCTCTGAGATGTCCTGACACATGCTCTGCACCCCTCTCATGCCCTGTAGTAGCTGAATGCCCTGAAGCTCCTCTGACAAGCCTGAAAACTATAACCAGTCACCTAGAGAGCGTGCTGGACCCTCTGCCATGGGACCCCAGGAAACATGAGGCTGACTACCAACCAAGTGGCCTCTCTGAGTGCTAACCATGGGGTTCCAAACAAGGGGCTGTCGCAGGCGCTCCTCCGTGCAAGTAGGCTGACGCTGCTCCAGGCCTCACCACAGTTGCTCCCAGGATCGGAGCAGATTCACAGTGAAGCGGTCCTCCAGTCTCCTGCTCAAGCCAACTCTACGCATCTCTGTGAAAATCCATTGAGTCGAGGGTCGCCATGGGCCTCCAGCCCGAGGCACCCTAGCACTCAGCCACTGAAGCAAGAACTCCTTCCAGGGCTCCTCACTTGGAAGAAGTCCTCTGACGATGAACCTCCCAAGAAGTGCTCTGCTCTGCTGTGCTGGGTCTATGATCCCCAACCCTCCCCGAGAACAAGGAAGAGTGATGACCTGCCATACCACTTTGGCCCGGGCTATCTGAGTGTCATGCCCTGACCAAAGGAAGTTCTTGATCAGCCTCTCTACCTGTCTAATACAAGAACTCGAGAAGATCCAACAAGAAGTCATGTACCACATAGTAGCCAACAACACTTGGTTGGCCACTACAACTCTGCCTGCCAAAGAAAGTCGTGCGGAGCTCCAGTGTAACAACTTCCTCCTGATAGACAGGAGGAGGGGAGCAATCTGCTCCTCAGGAGACAAGTCCAAACCAACCTGACAGCCCAAGTAACAAATTGCAGTCCCTGGGGGAATCCATGTGAAATCCTCACCTAGCATCCAATCGGGCATAGGAGCACTACCAACCGAGAAAGCCACTGTCTTTCCCCAGTTGATCAGTGCGTCAGATGCACAACAGAAAGTCTCACTCACACCTGTGTAGGTTGGCCTCCTGGCCATCCAAGTACAAGGCTGAGTCGTCTACAAACTTAGCGTCTAGTAGCTCATCTCCCCGAATAGGGAGCGCTAAGCCACATAAACCAACCTGTTGTGAAACCAAAAAGCTTCTCATCGCCTCAGCATAGAACAGAAAGAGAAAGGGGGCAAGAGGGCAGCCCTGTCTGACCGAACGTGTGAGCATGAAACGATCACCTCTACCTCCTGCTAAAAGCACCAAACTGTGTGCCCGTCTGTACAAAGGTGACACCCCTCTGATCCAAGCATCTAAGAAGCCCATCCTGCGTAGAGTGCCCTCCAAAAAATCCCAGTCAACTCTGTCATTGGCCTTCTCAAAATCGAGAAGAAGAATCACCAAATCCTCACCACGGAGCTGCGCGAGGGCAAAGGCCTCCCAAAAAGTAAAGATGTTGTCAAGGATACTACGCTGCTTGACAAAACCTGTTGGAGTCCCATGTATAAGGCTCTCTAGAAGTGGCTGAATCCTCAAACTCGGAGCCTTGGCAAGAATTTTGTAGGCTGAGTTGAGGAATGTGATGGGGCGCCAGTGTCGAACCTCATCCAAGGAGCCACCCTCCTTGGGAATGAGGTAAATCAGGCCCTCACTCATGCTGTCAGGCATCTCACCTGTGTGCAGGATGTACTGAAAAGCACTACAAAGATCTGAGCCAAGCAAGTCCCAGTACTCCAAGAAGAAGCTGGGAGTCAAGCCATCCTCACCTAAACAGCTACCACGGGGGAGTGCACTAAGAGCTGTGCAGCTTCTCTAGCTATAGAGGCAGCTCCAGCCTCTGACGCATCTCCTAAGTCACAAGACAAGGCGAGCCTGCTGACGAGCTCCTGGCGAGCCTGCTGTAACTGCTCCTCCAACCAAGGACTACTTGGATGTTGCTTCTGCATCCTCTGCAAGGAAGCAACGCCCCATCGGAGGTGCTGCTCCTCCTCTCTCGCTGCAGCCAGGCGAGCCGAAGACTCCTGAAGAAAGAGCCGACTAAGCTGAGTAAGTCCTGAGGCCACTCTGTCAGCAGGAGAGTCCTGTAAGTATAAGCTCTCTGTCCAAAGAGCCTCCACTCGCTCTTTGGGCGCAGAGTCCAGCAAGACCCTCTCTGGGATGCGTAGCATCATGCTCCCCCTCCTCTGTCTATCAATCATTGTCAGGATCACTGGTGCATGGTCCGAAAAGGAAGTCCCAGCCAAAATGCCAACAGTCCCACCCAAGTCACAGAAGTGATCACTAGTGTGGAAGCGATCTATCCGAGATAGATTCACTCCTCCCACTCGACGGTCCAAACGAGAGAAGGCCACGCTGTCAGGTGGCCTCACAAAGCTAGAATGCTGCCACACATCTGAAACCCACAGAGTCATACATAGCCTCTCCCAAGCTGCCAACTCATCTCTATGCACAGTAGTATGGCTATCTCCAACCCTGTCAGCTGGGTCCTCCAACATGTTGAAGTCTCCCCCAATGCACCATTGCTCTGCCTGTGGCAGAGACTCTACAATGGGTGAGTTTAAAACTCTGCACGTGCGCTCGCCACATTGGGCGCGTAGATGTTATGGAAGCCCATTAGGCAACCCTGAATGTGCATAGTAATCCATTGAGCCCTGCCTGGCACAATAATCCCTCTGTCCACAATGGCCTGTTGCAAAGAGTCCGCAATGGTTATACATACCCCACCCTGGATGCCTCCAGGTCCAAAAGCAGCTGACCAAAAAGTCTCAAAGCGACCTCGCAAAATCTGACCACATCGCCGGTGCTCTTGTAGCATAAGGATGTCAATCTCACCACCCACAAGGCATCTCTGCAGCTCCTGACGGAGCCGACCCCTCTGACGCTGAAACTGGGGCCCTCCTAATCCCTGCACATTCCATGAGATGATCCTCATGGAGTCAGTGAGAGAAAACAGATGCTGCCACAGCAGCCAACCTCGCTATCTTTGAGGTCGGTTTGGATCGGGAGTAACCCGCATCCGAACGACCTCTAGACAAGCGCGCAAGAAGTGAATGTCCCGCCCAGGCCCAAGCCGAGCGTGCAGCCCGAAGGGCTACATCCTCTGTCCAAGAATCCTCATGCACAAAAACATAACACGAAGGGCACTGAGTGTCAGCAAACAAATGCACCACAATGTGCCTGCAACTTGGCAAGAGGCCAAAGTGTCTGCACTATATCTATCACTGCTAAGTCCCCTGTGTGGTGTGAGAACTCAGTAGCCTGGGTTTGGAACCAGTCAAGGATTGTGTGCTGGGTCCACTCTGTGATATCCCTACCACACAACGGAAAGGAGAAACACACCGCTGTGTCCAGGGCGTCACTGCCTCTAGCTGCAAGAAAGAGGACATGGACTCGAAAGCTGGCCTCCTCCAAGTCGGGAGAGGAATCACCGAGAAACCGGGTGAAGCTGTAGTCGAAGAAATCCCAATGTCTGCGAATGTCGAAGCTGGTCAGACCTCTGGGGACCGCTGCAAAGGGAGAAGTGAGCACCAAAAAAGGCAACCTCAGGTGGGGTTGTCCTCGAGCCACACGGCTCGTAGCGAAAGCACTACCAAGAGAACGCCTCGCGGCAGAAGCGTGTCCAGTACCCTGCGTTTGAGGAGGAGTGGCGGAAGGGTCGGGAGACGAGGGTGTGGGCCCCATCGGGGATAGGGGAGGGGCGGGGGGCAAAGGTGGAGGTGGGGGGGGGGAGGAGGTGGGGGAGGCAGGGCTGCAGCGGCGGCTGAGGGAGGAGGAGGCAGTGGTGGAGGAACAGAAGTGGACGAGGCCTCCTTAGGCAGGTCCTGCTGAAGGGGGTCAAAACGGTTCCAGTCGGAACCCAGTGCTGCTGAGCTGCAAAAGGTCGGCCACCAGGAGGAGCAATGGGGTGAGCTCTTCTCTGACGGCGGCGGCTGGGCACCTGCTGCCAACCATCAGCTAGCTGGTCACTAGTCTCGGTCGAAGTACCAGCCTATGCATCCTGTGTACCTGGCTGCTTGGCATGCTCAACCTTGGGAGGCTGCGCATGCGCTGTGGGTCGAGGTCTCCTGCGAGGACAGGCCTTTGCTAAATGGCCCATCTGCCTACATATGAAACAGATCTCGACCCACAGCGAGACAGATCGAAATCGGTAAGTCTGCCTCCTCCTCGAGCACGTGTGTAGTAGGGTGAAAACCGTGATGCCAACATCGGAAGTAAGCTCGAGCTGCTCCGATGCCGAGTAGGCTCATCGAAATCACATTGGTCATCATATGTGCAGACTCGAACTCGACCTGGTAGTACCCTCTACCGAGGATCTGGACATCAGTGATCTTGCCCACATCGGAGAGAAGAAGGGCTCGTAGTAAATCCCGAACCTCGCCCCGAGTGGGCCGAGTGCCAATGATCTTACAGATAACCGAAGTGGCTTGCAAGCGCTCCACTTCGGCCATCAAGCTCGCTTGCTCTTTGGCGAAAGAGCAAGTCGAAGAGTCGGCTCCGCGGTGTCGGGCAAGGGGGCTTCAGTGGAGTCCCTCTGAGGTGGAGCAGAAGCCGCCATTCTGTGTCTGTTGTGAGTCGAGGAAGGCGAAAAAGACGCGAAGCTCCCAGAAGGCCGTGGGGACAGACTCCTGCGAGCTAAGGGGGGAAGGGGGGGGGGGGGGGGCACAATGTATGTGGGAATGCAAGGGGCGAGCGAGTGGGGGGGCTGAGGCGCAAAGGTCGGCTGAAGGCAGGAGAGCTAGGGGCGGGCAGGCTGAGGGCTGAGGCGGGCTGAACGCGGGCTGGGGCTGGCTGAAGCGGGATGGGGGCTGAGGCAGGCAGAGGCAGGCGGGCTGGGCTGGCTGCGCGCTGGCAGGCAGCGTGGAGTGAAGGGCAGGGCGGCGCGAAGGCAGCAGCCGGGGGGGGGGGGACTGAGGGAGCGTGCGCAGGGGAAGGGGTGAAGGCAGCGGCAGCCGAGATATGATGTTTTCTACACAAACAACAACGTTTTAGATGAGGCACAAGCATGCATGCATGCAGCTTTCTCAAACACTTTTGTACATGAATTGTTTTAGTAAGTCCAATCCTCTGTGTCTCTTGCATAATACCAACCCTAGATTAGCGTCCTTAATAGGCTGTGAGATGAGTTTCAAAGTAATGTTGGTCCAATATTATCTTTAATTGAATTGTTCATATAGGTGCTTTTTTGTGAAGACTCAAATGCAGCCTCATGGAAAAGTTCAGATTATGCAATACTCATCTCCAGCTTATTAAGCATGTTGAAAAAAGATCTTCAAATGCAGGTAATGAAGTTACTGAATCTTGAAAAGGTTCTTCTGGATTGAGTCTAATCTGCTTAAACGTTTTCTAAATGTGTAGGAACTAGTGGTATCAGATCTGAATCTGAATACAGAATCTGAGTGCTTGCATACCTACACACAAATGTGGGCTCTTCGTCCTTTTTTAGAGGAAGCATTGGTTCAACGAGCTTTGGGTTTGCACAAATAGATGTGCATCTGGATTCTTTTTGAGAACTTTTCTACCTGCCTCCTTTTCTTAGCTGTGGGTTCTACACTGTTTGCATGTCCACAAATGTGCAGCCCTCAGCTATAATTTAACCAACATATGCAAGGTACAAGGCTCATTATTTTTGTCTTTATTTGAAACATACATTTCAGTCCTTTTTTGGGGGGATGGCAGAGAGAGAGAGAGAGAGAGAGAGAGAGAGAGAGAGAGAGAGAGAGAGAGAGAGAGAGAGAGAGAGAGAGAGAGAAATGAGATGAATGAAATGTAATATTAACATCTTCAAAAGGCCAAAATGACCTATGAGACCAAAAGGTTACATGTGGTGAATCTAATACCAGGTCTGGGTACAAAAAGTACAAAGAACTGAAAAGAAAATAGTGGGTAGGGGTGGGGTGAAAGCTGATACAAAGGGGAAAGGGTGAGCTGATACAATGGAGCTCTCTTAACAGTCGAGGCATCATATACATATACATCGGTATCCGGGACGGCTCCTATGTCGCGCTAGTATGGTATGGATCCTCTGTCGCAATCTGCGTCGATGTCGAAAGGGCCCCCTCATCCGTGGGTGACGGGACCACCCCAACTCTATCGCCCAATCAAGCAGTATGCCTCTGGTGTTGTTATGCTGTGGGGGCTGCTCGAACTCCTCTGTCTGTGACTGAAAGAAATCTGTAATCTTCTGCTGTCTCTGGATCTCTCTCATTGTGTCCCTCTTCAAGAGGTCCTCTCTGTGTTTGCGAATCTCCAGTAAGTATAATCCGAGGCATCTTTGATCCTGGTATCTCATGACTCTAGAAGGTGGCCCAAAACCCTCTCTGAATAGACAGTGAAAGCGGCCTCGTATCTCATAGTATACTGGGCAGTGACATATGTAATGTAGCTCTATCTCTGGCTCTATTTGGCACACCTGACAAATCCTGGACTCAGTGGGTACTCCTCTAAATCTGCCTGTCTCGATCTCTAGCTGATGTGAGGATGTGCGTATCTGACCAATAGCACATCGTATCCCGTGGGATAGATGAGTATCCATGTATCCTGGTCTGATCACAAAACCATCCTCAGTGAGTTGGAGAAGATGCTCTCTATAGAAAGTCATCTGCGTACCTAGCCATGTGTAGGTTGTATCCATGTCCTCTTCGTATCCAACTGAATCAAGTCCTGTCTGATGAGCCTGGTAGTCTCTGCCCTAGTGAGGGAGATGGAGGGTGCATCCAAAGAGTACTGAAATGGGGGTAGCCGGTCCATACTAAAGCCATGTAACTGAAACCAAGATGCCATTTCTGCATACCAACATGATCTATCTCCCTGCAATGCCAGCTGTCGCAAAGACTCTAGTGCTAATCGAGCATATCTGTCTCTAGGGAGACCACAAGTGCTATGCATAAATGAAACTGATCCAGTGAGTGCCTCCACTACCAATGGAGCAAAGAGCTCTGCCCTAACAATGCCATGTGGTACTGAGGCCTTGGCCCTAATCATCTGAGAACTCATAGGCACCAAGGGCTTCTCCATACATCTCCATCCATCAGTAGTGCCAGCTCTGCTATGATGATCAACTGAGGGGCCCTTATATATCCACTCCGTACAGCATGACCGAAGTGACCAGAGTGTCAAAGAGCCAAAGCTTTGTCCGAGGTTCCTGGAACTAAACCTGCGAACATATCCTCTCAAGTCTCCCCAATGCTGCATAGGCTCTTGTCAATCGCGTATCTGCTGCACGCCTCAAGGAAAATACTGGACCATTGAAAACCGCCCCAAGATAAGTGTATGTATCTGCCTACTCCACAGTCTCTCGACCATATGTAAAAGTGGGGGCGGACCTTGGTGTTAAACACCATTACCTTGGTCTTACCAAGGTTCAGAGACAATCCACTGTCCCGTGCAAATACATGCAATGCATCCCCTCTGGAGAATCGGAGATCAACACAATATCACCAGCATATAATAGCAACGAAATCCATGTCCCTGCGAGCTGAGCACCTCTATCACCCTCTGTATGTACATAATCTGAAAACTCATCTACATATATCCCAAAGAGAGTCGGAGATAGGGGACAACCCTGCTTCACCCCAATGGTGGAGTGAACCATGTCGGACATGCCCCGAGTAGTGCGTACCTGTCCTACCACTGTCCTGTATAAAGCTAAGATCCCCCATATCAGCTCTGTGGGCACCCCCATGTCTTGCAATCTGCGTATGAGTCTGGCTCGTGGAACTGTATCAAAGGCTTTGCGGAAATCCACAAAGCTACAAATATATCCTTCTGCCATGGTGTCTACCCTCCTCAATAATGGCTCTGAGTATCAAAATCTGGTCAAGAGTGGAGAAACTTCTCTTGAACTCTGCCTGTCCTGCTGCCCGTATGCCCTCTCTCTCTGCCCATCCACTCAGCTCATGCTCAAGAATTGATGCATATAGCCTAGCCAGACTGTGACCAACCATGATGGGTCGGTAATTCCCTGGAAGCATAGGATCTCCTAACTTGAAGATAGGCACAATAATGGACATACTCCAAGTCTCAGGGAAGCCCTCATACATGGCTCTATTAAACATCATAGCAAGAGGCTCTGCAAGCATATCTCTAGCATGGATAAAGTGCTCTGCTACCAGACCATCATGATCCTGTGCTCTTCCTGTCTTCATCTTGTAAATGGCTTTCCTTATCCTCTCAGCCGTAAAGAAAGTACATGTTTCTGGGCATGCCTCTAGAGGGTCAGGCCAAGGTGGCTACCCCGATGCTGTATAGAGAGATGTAGCATATTCCCCCCATGTCTCTGTGGAAGTGATGGCTGGCAATGGAGAGTGCTCATTGAAAAGCCTCCATGCCTCACTAGAGTCCCGACTCATAAACAGCTGATACAGATCACGCTCTAATTGAGATAGGTAAGCATGTAACAAACTGCTGACGTGTCAAAGCCTAAAGAATGGAGCCAACTTACAGATGTGGGCCGAGGGGCCTAAACCCTAAGAAGAACAAGCAACAGAAGAAGAAGTCCTACCAACTTATGGGGACCCCGTCCGATGGGGCCCCAAGTGACAAAGGATTAAAATAAAGTAGGACCTATACACACACACACAAACTGATGACGTGGCAGATTCTCGAAAATTGCGCTGACATGATGACGTGGTAGGCTGTACGGATTTCCGTGTTTTGCGTTGGTTGACGACGTGGCAGGCTGTACGGATTTCCGTAAATTGCGCTGGCAGCTTTTTGGCTTTGCTCTTGGACCAGATGCTTTTGAGTTTGAAGGCTTTTCACTGTAATTGCTTTTTAGACCAAAGCAGCCTTTAAATATGAGGTTAGGGCTCATTCTCTGGCATGCTTCCTGGAGAAGGTGCAGAGTCTGGAGTACCGGCTTGTACTGTGTTGATGCAATATAAAGAAATACCGAAAGGGGCGCCAAGGTTTGGGGCCAATACTCTCTGGGCTGGAATTCCGCCACTCCGTGTCGCGTGTCGTCTCTCTCTCTCTCTCTCTCTCTCTCTCTCTCTCTCTCTCTCTCTCTCTTTCTCTCTCTGTTCAATTGTTAATGAAGTGCTAAAAGTCTGTTCAGTCTGTTCTTTTCTATTGGCATGTGGTGCCCGTCTTGTGACAGTGGTATCAGAGCATCAGGCGTGTGCTTTTCTGAAAGCATACCGGTCCCACAAAAGAGCAGACAGAGCTATATTTGAGGTATCTTCACCCTCCAACCCGGACTTATTAGGCACTCCCACCCTTACTTCATCGCGCATCCGGCGCGCTCCCGTCTTCATCGCTGTGTCTTACAGGGCATAAGCCATAAAGAACCCAAGACTTGGAATTCATGGATTCAGCAGAATATTTGCAGTTTTTGCTCAACGAACTCCACGACATTCTTTCGCAGCATCCTCAGCAGACTCTTCCGATGCTGCAAAGTGTTCAACAATTTTTGAACTCTATGTTACCCCCTCTGATGCCCCAGGTGGTACCTCCTCCTCTGGCACCAGAAAGTACGAGAGCTTCCAACCGGCAACCTTCTTAGCCATCTATTCCGATCGGGGGAGTCTTCAGGAATATGGTGCAGCCATCTGACCTTGATCCTGTGCAGCCGCCTTTGCCACCGCCATTGCCCCCACCTCCACCACCACCACCGCCACCAGGCTACAATGGTTGGAGCCCATATGGATACCCTTATTATCCATACCCGGGATATGCGCCTAACCAACCCAAAGATTTCAAAGATGGCGGCACGACAGTCAAATTTTTTACTTTTTCCGGGGTGAAAGATCGCAAGAAAGCATTGCAGTTCCTACAGCAATTCGACAACATCTATGCTTTAGGGAACTATACATAAGAGTCCAAGATTTCTGGAGGAGCAGGATTTCTTAAAGATAATGCTATGCAATGGTGGAGTTCAATCGCGACACAACCGCATGCTCCAAGGACCTGGCAAGCTTTCAAGACAGTTTTTGCACGTAGTTACATGACTTCTATGTTTGAAGTCCGGATTTTGGCAGAGTGGGGCAACTTGAAAATGCTTGCCACCGAAACCATGGACGAATATAACCAAAGGTTTCTCAACGTGTACCTTCCGGTGTCCTTTAGATCTGTTCCCTTGGAGGCCCAATGCGAGCGATACACCATTGGACTACCATCACCATTGCAGGAATATTGTCTATCCAAGCAGGTCTCCACAATGCAAGAACTTATGGACCATGCCGTGGTCGGCTACAAACTGATGAAGGGAAAGCTAGAGTTTACCACAGAAGAATCTCCGGCCACTAACCACAACTCTCGGCAACAACGAACAAATTCTCGAGTGTCTCGTGAAAATCAACCGCAAAGGCCTCGTTTGACGCCTCAACAATGAGACACCTTACTACAAGAAGGCCGATGCTTTGGCTGCTTTCAAACAAGGCATAATCATTCTAATTGTCCCAAATGCACTGGTAGACCAGAGGAGCCGACGCCCGCACCAACGGTTGACAGAACCCCAGCGCCACCTCTTGCTAAGAGAGCTAGACCCGCTATTGGACTAGTTCCTGATATTTATGGCATACGCCTTGAGAGTACAAATGATTTGTGTCGAGCATATGGCAAAGTCAATGGCTTCAAAGCCCTTATTTTCTTTGACCACAGAGCTACAGAGAACTTCATCCATCCAGAATTCTTAAAGCAGATGCACTTTGATTATGATGCAGAGGGTGGAGAAATTGAAGCTGAGCTAGCCACAGGGCAAACTCAGAAAGTAGTACCGCTCATTGGTGCTCTTCCAGTGAATATTCAAGATTATCATGGAAAAGCTGATTTCCACATCATGAAGTTGGGCAATTGTGACGTTCTATTAGGCATGCCTTGGCATGACAAGACTGATGTGACTCTCCAGGTCCAGAACCGAACCATCACCGTAATGCAGAAGGGCAAGCCAGGCGTCCTCAAAGTTCGGTTGTCCGAACAAAATCCTGAATGAACTCTCTAGTTGTTTTATAGTTAGATACCTTTGAACTTTGTTTGAGAAAGTATTATTTGAAACTTTGTTTGAAATGGATAGTATCTGTTTTGAACCTGTCTTGGTGCCGATTTGAAATGTTTGACTCTAGTTTTAATACTAGTTTCATTGATTGGTGATTTTACTCCCGAGTGGAGAAGTGAGATATACTGTTTTGGTATTGTTTGAACCTTAGAACGACGCAGGCCGATGCCTGGGGAGCGTTTCGTTGTATGCTTGCAAAATAATTGTTGTTGTGACTCCCGGCCCTTACTTGGATGGTTATGCGGGAGGAGTATTAAGAAGTCTAAGCAGTGGTTACTCTCAGCACCTCCAAACGACGCAGGCTGCGGTCTGGGGGGCGTTTGGTTGTAAAAGGCCTCTATATCTCTCGGCCCGGATCTTTTTAGGTTATGCGTGAGGAGTGATGAGGGAGTCGTTGAATATCTCCCGGCCCGGACCTTGTTAGGTTATGCGGGAGGAGTGTTCATCGGCGGCTTTATGTTTCTATGTCTTGTAACATGCATATGTAAGCATTTGTGTTGCATTGTGATGTGCCAACTCTTGAATATTCATAATTGGATGAGATTGCTTGGGTATGTGATTTTAGTGCATCAAGACACCCATGGAAGATCAGTACAGTCTGGGTGTGATGGCTAATTTTACTACGCCGGAATATCAAGAGTTCCGATCTAGACGAAAGGAGAAGCTAACTCCTTGATAAAAAGAGTAGAAAGGAGAAGCGAACTCCTTGATCAAAACAGCCGAAAGGAGAAACTCCTTTATCAAAATAGCAGAAAGGAGAAGCTAACTCCTTAATAAAAAGAGCAGAAAGGAGAAGCTAACTCCTTAATAAAAAGAGCAAATTGATTGTCCCTCGGAAATTTTTAAGCTAACTTGAGTTGTTTTGCAGATATGCTGTAATCGTGGACGATTACTCTCTTTCAAGAAGGGGAGATGTAACAAACTGCTGACGTGTCAAAGCCTAAAGAATGGAGCCAACTTACAGATGTGGGCCGAGGGGCCTAAACCCTAAGAAGAACAAGCAACAGAAGAAGAAGTCCTACCAACTTATGGGGACCCCGTCCGATGGGGCTCCAAGTGACAAAGGATTAAAATAAAGCAGGACCCATACACACACACGCACACACACACGAACTGATGACGTGGCAGATTTCCGAAAATTGCGCTGACATGATGACGTGGCAGGCTGTACGGCTTTCCGTATTTTGCACTGGCTGATGGCATGGCAAGCTGTATTAATTTCCGTAAATTGCGTTGGCAGCTTTTTAGCTTTGCTTTTAGACCAGATGCTTTTGAGTTTGAAGGCTTTTCATTGTAATTGCTTTTTAGGCCAAAGCGGCCTTTAAATATGAGGTTAGGGTTCATTCTCTTGCATGCTTCCTGGAGAAGGTGCAGAGTCTGGAGTACCGGCTTGTATTGTGTTGATGCAATATAAAGAAATACCGAAAGGGGCGCCAAGGTTTGGGGCCAATACTCTCTGGGGTGGAATTCCGCCACTCCGTGTCGCATGTCCTCTCTCTCTCTCTCTCTCTCTCTCTCTCTCTCTCTCTCTCTCTCTCTCTCTCTCTCTCTCTCAGTTCAATTGTTAATGAAGTGCTAAAAGTCTGTCCAGTCTGTTCTTTTCTAGTGGCAAGTGGTGCCCGTCTTGTGACAAAGCCCTCTTCTTTCGTCGCACTAGGCGGTGGAACATAATCCGTGACTGTCTATGTGGTGTAGTACCCATGAGCACCTCTCTTTGCAATCTGATCCTCGTCTCTCTACACTCCTCATCATACCAAAACTGTTCCAAGGCATGCTTCCAGATCGTCTGCGTGTAGGCTGGCTGTGGGGATATGCCTCTGATGCTGCAGCATGTAGCGTCTCTGTCAGAATCTAGGTGAGCTCATCTAATGGTCGTCCTGGTTCCTAAGTGCATAGCTGCCTGTATATCTCATCAGTGTACACGTGATCCGTCTCCCTCGTGAAGGTATACTAAGTATGTGTGGAGGCCTCTCCCAATGGAGCTGTGTTGAACTAGAACGATAGAGTGAAAGACAAGATAGCATGATCGACTGCTACCCCAACTGGCCTAGTTCGCAGCACGAAATCGTGAAAGGAAGAAATGAGTCCTGGTGGAGCCATAACATAATCCATTGTAGTGGCGCCATGCCGATGTGGAAAGCATGTAAAACCACCAGCTTCTGCAGGGAATCTTTGTAGGCCATTCAAAATGGCCAATCCATGTGCAGTCCCCATATCGATCAAGTATCTGCCATACTCAATGTGCTCCTCATACTGTGATAATCTAGACATGCCCATTTCTGTAATATCAAGCTCCCGCATCAACTCCTCTGAGGTATCATAGAATACTGTCTGGTGATGGGTAGTCCTAGCATTGAAATCCCCCAAGATAATAATGTCGCCATCTCTGGAAAACTCCCATATATCATCATCTAAAATAGAGAAGGGGGACTGTCCTATAGGTGATGCATATACTGACGTACTAGGAGGGAAATAGCAAATAGCAATGTAGAGATATCTGCATGTCTCTGCCTTCAGTCTCACCCGCATGTACCTAGCGTGCTCATCCCTCCGAGCTATATGTATCAGAGACTGTAGCTCCTCTCTGAATAAGACTGCCACTCCTCCTGAACCTCGTCCTCTGCGCTCTGATCGAGTCTCCTGTCTGCAAGTTGTCTCCCATTTGTATTCGCTCACATGGGGCATGGACTGCCCCGGGGCCTGATGCGTCTCAGAGTAGAAAATGATGTCTCTCCCTGTGAAACTATCCTCAAAGGCCCCTACATCAAGGCGCAAAGATCCATTACAATTCCATGTAGCCACTTTGAGTGTGGTCTCACAGGTCTCGCACCGTCATGCGGGGCGCTTCTCTAGAATAACCACTTGTCCATACCTATAGAAGGCCACTTTCCCCTTCTCTCGAGTTGTCATTATCTCGGGCATAACTTCTTTCATATGAGCAAGTTGAGTGTGAGGTCATCTCCAAGGAATATGCCCGTTTTCTTTAGTGTTGGTCGCTTCTTCAAGAAGTCCTTCTTTGTCTCCATGGATGGGAAGCGCATGATTAGAGCTCTTTCGTTTGAAGTCTCCCCATTTCCTTGTGTCTTCTTTCCTACCCTCCATGCCTTTGTATGAGTAGCCGCACTACCCATCATGTAGAGAAGTTCTTTGACTTCCCCTTCGACATCATCCCGGTCTTTTAGACCGGTTATTCGTATGTGCAAAGCTCTAGTCTTCCTTCGCTGCTCTTCTTCTAAAGTCATGTTGATGATTGTAGGAGTGGGGATAGATGTGGTTTCTTTCCCTTTCCCTTTCTTAGCGACTTCTATCCATTTCTCGGCCTCATCCGCCTTCTTTTGTGTCTTCGTGATTACATCCACACACGAAGACGTCTTTGCCCCATTCTCTTTCTCTTCCTCTTTGATCATCCGTACCTGTTCCTTGATGACCTTGAATTCCTCTATCACCGAGGGTTGGAATTCACCTTCCTCTAGTCCATTGCTTGCTCTATTAGCAAGTTCTCGCTTGAGGGCTAAGACCTCTTCTTTGAGTCCTTGTGAATCCGCCTTAAGTGCTTGTATCTCTACGTGCAGGTCCTCTTTCTCCTTCTTCCATTGCATGCCTTCGTCGAGCAACATTTGAAGATGTCACAAATGTGATGACGTGGCTATCCAGCGCGCGTGCACACACACAGCCTCTACTGCTGCCCCGTTGACATGATGAGGTGGCTGCACGTACTGGCAAGCCCATGAATGGCGGAAATCCGTACGGCAGGCTGAGCGGCAGCTTGGGCTATGCTTTTTCTCCGCGCATGCTTTATTTCACGCAAAGTATTGGCTGCGTGGATTTTCCTACGCAAGGACTTATAGAGAGAGAGAGAGAGAGAGAGAGAGAGAGAGAGAGAGAGAGAGAGAGAGAGAGAGAGAGAGAGAGAGAGAGAGTTTTTAATTGCTTTACTTTAAGGCTCAAAAGAGCTTGTGAGAGAAAAAAACAGTTAAAAAGCCTTTGATTTTTAAGCTTTTGGGGCTTTGCTTTTGGCATCCCTTGTAAACAAATAAATAAGTGGTTTGGGCTCCCACTCTGTAGAGCATCTGGACGCAGAGTTTGAGAGTGAGACCCAACCACTCTTGTACTTTGAACCCAGATTAATACAAAAAGAAATACTGAAAGGGGTCCCAAAGACACCTCAAGAGCCTACTCACATCTGTGCAGATTGGCCTCATGGCCCTTCAAGTACATGCATGAGTCGTCAGCAAATACAACGTCAAGCAGCTCGTCTTCCCCAATAGGAAGCTCTTAACCACACAAACCAACCTACTGTGAAGTCAAAAATCTGCTCATTGCCTCAGCATAGAAGAGAAAGAGGAAGGGGGCAATAGGGCAACCCTCTCTAACTAAACGCGTGAGCATGAAGCATGTTGCTAAATGGACTATTTTCTTTTTTTTTTGAGTAATTTCTTTTTATTGAAATTAGGATATTTAAAATGTGTGCATTTGAACCGTAAGGTTGGGAACTGTAGATCTACGGGAATTATTAAAAGCCATCAGGAACAGACAACTCTAATGTGTCATATGATGAGTGACATTAAGCATCGGGAAGGGGTTGTACAGTTAGTTCGGTAGGAGAGACCGGGAAATGGATATTCTTGACGAGTCATGTGATGAGTGTCAGGAGCATTGGAAAGGGAATACTCTATTGGTCTGGCAGGAAACCCGAATTGGAAAAAGGAATACGCGTAAAGACGCAAGCACAAAAATAAAGATGGGTTCTAAGAAGCTTTTTTTTAAAAGCGGAATATATATAAGTATTTTCCAAGAAGCGCGAATGCTTTCCCACGAGGAATATGTGTTTGCATTGCATATGTGCCTGACATTGCATTCGGGGACGCTTGGAATGTGATTGCATAGCATCAATTTTTCAGCTCATTGAGTTTTATGGAGTTTTGTCTAGGTTCACATTTTTTTTTAAAAAGTGACCGGCCGCCCACTTAAATTAAAGCAAAGATTTATTAAAAAACAAAAGCCAACGCTTCCGAACTGAGAATAAAAGTGTACAATTCCTGTCTCTCTTTGACTGGCAAAAACAGCGCACAACTTCTATCTCTTCCTAGCGCTAATGGCTGCCTTTATTTCAGCCAACTCCGCACCGGCTATTCCTGCCGGGTGCGGGAGCCTATAAAAGAAGCCCACCCTCTCTCTCAGCGGCAATTTTTGTGCACAAGCGCTAGCAACAAGGGAGCACCATCGCCAGAAATCTACAAGTGACCGAGAGAGGCAAATACTCGGAGCTTGCTTTCACATACTCGGAGCAACAAGTATCAATTGTGAATTCGCCATACGAGTTGTTGTGTGTACAATTCCTGTCTCTCTTTGACTGGCAAAAACAGCGCACAACTTCTATCTCTTCCTAGCGCTAATGGCTGCCTTTATTTCAGCCAGCTCCGCACCGGCTATTCCTGCCGGGTGCGGGAGCCTATAAAAGAAGCCCATCCTCTCTCTCAGCGGCAATTTTTGTGCACAAGCGCTAGCAACAAGGGAGCACCATCGCCAGAAATCTACAAGTGACCGAGAGAGGCAAATACTCGGAGCTTGCTTTCACATACTCGGAGCAACAAGTATCAATTGTGAATTCGCCATACGAGTTGTTGTTTCGTGTTTGTGCTTTTTGGCAGGTACTCCATCACAAAGGAGCAACGAGGCCTCGGCCCATGCTCAGAGATTCCAGGAACAGAATCGGGTACAGTCTGTAGAGCTCACGCTCTGGGAATAGTTGGAAACGGAAGTGACAGCTCGTCTCTCGGGAATTTCCCGCTTGGGAAGGAATTGACCATCAAGTCGGAAGATCTAGAACGGAGGTGTAGCAGGGCTACAGTGCCACTGGCACGGGACAAGCAGTTAGTCATATTTGGGCCGGGTTTCACACTGGACGGATTCTTGCCTGGTCAGTGACACGTGGCAGGGATACAGGGGGATGGTCCAGTGGCCAGCACACCACCACCACAGTTCATAGATAGGCTTAGCTGTAGTGGTTATTTTGCAGTCGTTGGTGGCTCTTCATGTTTGTATATATCCGTAGTGGGTTTGGATCAGAGGATCTACTTTTGTGTGGTCAGAAGTCTAGAGTCTAGCATATTGAGTTATACACAACACGTATGCACCATCCCCGCACATCTAAGCCCCGACACCCCATGGTACCTATGAATTCTTGGCTGGAGCTGAGTGTGCTGCCATTGCCAGAGTCTGTACTGGTTTCTTTGAGTTGCTCAAGTTCTACTGTTGAGTTGCTGTGTTTGTTTGCTCTATTATTCATTGTTTCTGTGTTTTCAATCTATTGGAGTGAGATGTCAACCACATTGCACTGAGGAGCACCCATTGTAGAGAGCACGACACTTTATCTCCGCTACAGGTGCCGTCATTTTTGGAACGCCTGGTAGGACTTCAACTGAAATCTCATTCCGTGTAGAGTGCAGAGTCAAGTCGAGGAGCTGCTGGATCTCAGCTCTCTATCTGTCTTGCTCTATTGGGTTTGACTGGGTTGGCTTAGTCTAGTAGAGTTTCACCTCAACTTGCTTAGTTCTAGACCTGCTACTCTAGTCTCTCGTCCTGGTCTAGTAGTCTCTCAGCCTGGGTCTAGTCCTTTCTCGTCCAGGTCTAGCCAAGTGGTCCAGTCACTCGCCTTGGTCTAGTCTCTCTCGTTCAGGTCCAGCCAAGTGGTTTAGTGGTCTAGTGGCGATTGGACCAGTTTTCAGCAAGTTACAAGGTCAGCTGAACCCCAAGCTTTTGCTTACCTGAAAAAACGCCTGACTGAAGCCCTTGTTTTAGTAGCCCCGGATTGGTCTCTAACTTTCCATGTACATACTGATGCTAGTCAGACAGCTGTGGGTGTTGTCCTCACTCAGCCTATTACAGAGTTCAATCTGGATTGTCCCATTCATTATGCAAGCAGTTTGCTTACTAAAACTGAGCACAATTACAGCACTATCGAGAGGGAAGGTTTAGCCATTGTTTATGCTCTTCAAAAATTTTGGCACTATTTATGGGGCGTTCACTTTACAGTTATTACTAATCATCATGCTCTGCGTTATCTGCTAAATAAGCCACAAGTTGCAAGCAGGGTTTAGCGGTGGCTCCTTTTGTTCCAAGAGTTCAATTTTGAAGTGGTACTTCGTCTTGGCAAATGTCACGTCATGGCCGACCATCTCTCACATTCACACAGGTGAGAGAGCTACCGGTATTGAGGACGACTTTCCAAATGGCAGTCTCTTTAAGGTGGATACCACTCCAGAGTGGTATGGTGATATTTTGTATTTGTTATCCATTGGAATGTATTTGTTATCCACTGGAATGTTCCCAAAAAGAGAAGGTTATTGATCAAATCTCAATTGTTCACTTTGATTGGCGGTCAGCTCTATAAGGCTGGACCAGATGGTGTTCTAAGAAGATGTGTCTCTCCCCATGAAGTGGAGCATATCTTAGAGGACGCCCACATCGGTCCCAGTGGTGGCCATTATCCTGGTCACATCACGGCTCAGAAAATTCTACAGTATATGTGTTTCGGGATGCCATTGTTCATGTAAAAGTGTGTGATGTATGTCAACGATGTGCCCCTAAACCGAGTAAGCACTCAAACCGTCCCCTCCAGGTATCCATGGCATGGTTGCATTTGAAAGATGGGGTTTGGACTTTGTGGGTCCCATTTCTCTGCCGGCTCAACCAGGTAATCGAAAGTATCTCCTAGTGGCTACGGATTATGCAACCAAGTACTAGCATCAACACATTGCACTAGCTCTAGAGTAGCAAAGTTCTTGTATGAGAATATACTTTGCAGGTTTGGGTGCCCCTTGGAGATTACCAGTGATAGAGGCAGTCATTTTGTGAATGACTTGATCACCACATTGCTCAGAACCTACAAAATCTTCCATTGCAAGTCATGCTCTTACTATCCCAGAGTAAATGGCCACGCAAAGAGCACCAACAAAGTTCTCATTGCTCTACTTCGTAAAGCTTGTCATCTGCATCCGGCTTCGTGGGCTCAGGCAATCCTTTGCACTATCTGGGCGTATCGCACTTCCTACAAAGCAACAACGCTCTACACTCCTTTTCAACTGGCTTTTGGTTTGGAAGCTATTGCTCCTTTTGAATTCAACTGTGGGTCCTCTAGGGTGGGCAGCCTCCGGGTCACAGCTGGGACTGCCTCAGCCAACCTCTCTCGGCTCTCCTTGTTGGAAGAAAACCGTAGACTGGCTTCTCAAGCTCTGCAAGCAGAGCAGCTTCATTGGAAATCATGGCATGATTGCCACCTTTGCAAGCCTAAAATAGTGCAAGGATCACTCGTGCTACTATATGAAGCTAGATATCAGAAAAAAGGAAAAAAGTTGGCCCTAGCATGGCAAGGACCATACATGGTACAACAAATTTTGCCACAGGGTGTGGTCTAGCTAGCGACTCTGGAAGGTGTTTCTTTGCCGCTAGTAAATGGCTCTAGGATCAAACGCTACCACCCCTCACCATAAACAATCCCAGATGATACGACGACACTCTCTCGGCGACACTCTCTCTCCAACCTGCAGCGTGTCTTCTTCTTCGTTTAGTCTAGCAATAGCTGCAGTGTGCTCCCTACCAACCTGCTAACGATTCACCTCACCGCTCTCGTTGTCTTCATCACTGTCTTTGCCTCACTTTTCTCCTGGCCCACTGTTTCAACAACGTTCTTCTGATGTCTACATCTGTCTTTTTCCCTGCAAGTTTTCCAATTGATTCTCGCTCTGTTTAATAGACACATTGTGTTCTCTCATGCAACATTCTCCCTTTTTGATACTGGATTTATACCTTTATTCAGTGGCACTCAGGTCTCTATCTGTTTAATTGGCTACTTCTCTCTTTTTTCATCAAGCCTTCTCATCTTCAACTGTTGTACCACTTCCCTTCCTTGCTGTCACTTTTTAAGGAATATGCCTAACCGCTGTTGTACTATTCTTTTCCAGATTGTGGTCTTCACTTCACATGCGAATTATGTTTCTGTTTGTTCACCTCGTACACGGCGTCTAATTCATTTTCCAAATGTTGTACCACCCCATCTATCTCTCAAAGAAGTTCTATCCCCACATTAAGTCTGATATTCACTTACTGTGCTCATCTCCTCACCCTCAACAGCTGGGGCCTTTTAGATTGCTGAATATACCAGTTCTACTACGTATGGGTGGTGCCTGAAATTCCTTCCCCTTACTCCCTCTTTAACTTCCTAGCCCCCTAATCTTACCCCTTGCCCCTCTCCACACTTTCTTGCCCATACCCCCACTCGTCCATGCCCTCTCTTTTGCGCCCCTACCCCAACTCTCTCGCCCATACCCTACCTACTCGCCCCTATTCTAAACCCTCGCCCCTACACTCACTCCTCGCCACTAACCCTCTCGCCCATACCCTACCTACTCGCCCCTACCCAATTTCCCATCGCCCTTGCTCTAACCCCCTCGCCCCTACCCTAACCCCCTCGCCCCTACACTCACTACTCGCCCCTATCCTAACTCCCTCGTCCCTACCCTAACCCTCTCGCCCATAACCTACCTACTCGCCCCTACCCTAACCCCCTCGCCCCAACCCAATCTTCTTCGTCCCTACACTAACCCCCTCGCCCTCTTCAATCGACCTCGCCCTTCCCAGCAACAATTCGCCCCTACCCTCTATAGCCTCTCGACCCTACCCTTTTCCCTCGCCTTGCCCAATTCCGACCTACCCTTTTCCCATCGCCCCTACCCAACCCTGGCGCCCCTTCATCATCAATATAACACTACCACTCTACCCTCTTCGGCCTCGCCCCTTGCCGTACCTTTAACCCTACACTTTCCCTCTCTCTCGGTTGATATGGCAGGTACCAGCAAGCAATTGCGAAGGGCAGCTCTGCGAAAAAAGACAATCGTGGCTGCAGGGTCAGCGAGTGATGACGACTCAGAAAACAATAGCAATGGCCTCGACGGCATCACATCAAGTGACCCCAGTGATGAAAGTTACGACGCCTTACGAGCAGACTCACGTCGGATTCTGAAGCTAACTATGACTCGGATGCTTCCAACGATCGAGAGGAACATCGGAAGAGAAGTCAAAAGAAAGGAAAAAATCAAGTCATCACTCATGAGATCAAGAGGCCTTCAACATCTAAAAGTCGCTCAACATTCTCCTTGGATTTTTTCCTACAGCCGCCTCGCCCATTTCTGAGCGAGGTCCTTTCCTGTGCTCAGCTACAGACTTTAGGTCTCCCTTCTTCTCCCATATTCACCCCTCCTATAGTCAATATATCTCCCACCCCATCATCACCAACCATCTAAGATGTACCCACTACATCCGTACCTAATCCTAGCTCACCAATAGTGCCACCTACGCGTCCTCCAGCATCTCATACATCTGTTGCATCTTCAGGGGTGGCCGACTCTACTTCTATGTTTGAGCTTTCTCAGAAGATATTACAAGATTCCAGGAATGCTATCGCCAACATAGAGCTAGGAACTGAGCAGTTAGCTGGTACGCACGAGCGTCACTCTGCCACATACGTAGCTTTGCAAAGATCTCTGCGAGTCGCTGAGAGTGCCATCGCAGATCGGGATGCTATTATTTTCGCATTTCAACAAGCCTTGAAGATAAAGTCCCAAATGATTGACGACATTAAAGCTCAGGTACAAGGATTTCGGTTAATGCTTTTGCATGGAGATAGGTCTAGCCAAGCTCCAGTGGGTATGGGATATGGATGGACTGGATCAGGGCCTCAGGTACATCCTCCTGTCGCGGGTATACTGCGACAGGTCCCTCTCCGCAATTTATGAGACCCTACACACAGACTCCCTTCCAATACTATCCTCAGCAGTATCCTCAGGGATCTCAGTCGTCGGGCCATATGACACACATGCAGAGGGTTCTTTGCTGTGACGGCGTTGCTATTGCACACCGCCATGGTTGTGTTACTCGGCGTCCTTAGTACACTACTGGCCAGGTGTTCCCATCTGCCGTGCAGCAGGTGGCTGCTCCTTACACAAAGATGAACCTAGGAGTCACTTGTAGTATTTGTAATACAAGCAAGGTATTGGACTGACCGTATGACTTATATGATGGATTATGACATGTGAACCCAAACTTCTATGGACTGCCTTCGTGTGCTCAACATCGTGATTGTAGAACCATAACCATTGTGCAATGGATTTGTCCTTTTAGGACCTCTTTGACCAGAAGCATGGTGCAACTATGCCTACTGCACGGATTTGAAGTTTGAATTTTAACTCTACTTTGTTTTTCCTTCTTGTGTTATTGCGTCAATAAAACATAGCACTGCCTTGGTTGATTGCTCAATGGGCTCTTTAGTGATGCTGAGTGTTGCCTTGATTTAAAGCCCTTTTGCCCTACTGTATAGCCTCCTCAGCATTGCAGATTTTCAACGTTATCTTCACATGTTCTCGCGTTAAAATTTAACTCAATCTGCACTTGCCTTGCTGCACACTGAATGCGTTAATTCTAAGTGCTTCAAGGCTCTAACCTCTACAAGGCTCCAAGCTCTGAAGCTTACTGTGCAGAGCTCACAGAATCAGAAATCGGTTTCTCCTGTGCCTAAGGTGCCTAGGCCCTAAGGTCTTCAACCTTAGCTCGCCTCAGGCTTCATGCATGTGCGGGTAATGAAGCCGCTTTGATGCGAGTTTTCTTGCCCATCATGCCAAAGCACTTCCTAGCACAATCAGATGACATCCTGTGCAGTGTGCATACACCCCGTGCAACTTCAACCTCCTCTATGCATGGTGACTTTTCTCCTCCCCTGTAGAAATTTCAGCGTCATTGCTGACTCCCTTAGCATTTTCCATTTCAGCTTGAACATGTATCTTCTCCCATATGTTTGGGTTGCCTTTTAATCAATCTAGGCTGTGATTAAAGTAAATTTCTAAAGTTAGTGAATGTCACTATTGCATGTTTAATATAACTAGTTCTAGCTGACTGTTGAGCGAGCTGTTTGCTTTACCACAGATCATATGTAGCAATAAGAGAGCACATTGCATGGTAGCATGGAGGGCGTAGTAATCTGTTTAACTTCATGATGTTATTTAAACATATGTTCGAAGTAACTAGTGGGAGTCGTGACTTTAATTCGTGAGAGATGCACTACATCTGAAAAATTACGCTTCAAATGTTAAAGTGACGTCTGATTGTACGTGGAAGAGTTTCATATAGCTTGTTAAAGTTATAATTCTTTTACAAGAGACATGCATTAGAGTCAGCTGACTGCATTTGGAGCTCAGGCTATTATCCAATGTTTTGAAAGTTCAAAATGATTTTTCGGTTCACTTCTGTTCATGAGACACACTACAATGTGAGATATTGATTATTGTAACAGGCCTACTCTTTTACTCTGTGTTCTTTATGCCGTCCTTATTATGTATGTCAGTGTGGAAATCAACGATCAAGTAAAAGCACCTGGGTAGGAGATCTCGTATGAATTGCAGGTATGTGCTTTTGTGGCCAACACTCATTCATGAACTCATAAGCAGCAATTTTTTGAAGCCTGTTTTTGGCCTACATAAGGCAGGCCTTAGTAAACCATGGAGTTCTTCGAGACAATTGTCGACCCTTGGACAACATGGCAAGCTAATGATGGCAAACCTTTTTTCTTCCGTTTTCTTATAAGAGGGGCATTGTGTTATGTCCATGTGATAAATAGTTGACATTTATTTTCTTATTCCTATAAAGTGGGACATTGAGTCATGGGTCACACACACACACTCTTTCTTATCTTGTTATGTAGGCCATTGTGACTTTTCACCTTGTTAGAAATGCCTTTCAGCCGTGCACTTTTGGGGCCTTAATGGGCCTCGGTTGTACTCAATGCAAGTATTTCCATCAACCAAGCACCATATTCACATGAGTTGTAACTGACACACTTCATACTGTGAATCAATCTGCGGCAAGGAGCAATAGTTATTATTTTTATTTTTATCCCATTGTGCTGCTGATGATGCAAATTATGGCACAACAAACATTGATTCAGATTTGATTACAAGGCCACAAAGAAGGGAAATTAGAGAGCAGAGCACAGGTGTAAGCTTGAGGAGTGATTGGGTGGTTGATGAAACCTTTTAATGAGAAGTTAGTTGAGAGACTTGTTATTAATGATCAAACAGAATGCAGACCATCACTTGGCCCCCTCGTTCAAAACTGGAGAGTATAGTAACACTACAAATACATTCAAAAGTTTCCACATTTTGTTTCAGCTGCTTGTGTCAATTCACAATTGACCACTAAAATCCCCCCCTTAGGAGAGTAAGCAAGATGGTGCGGGAGTGCACCATAAAGATCCCGATGATTATTGCATCCTGTTGGAGGAGGTATCATCTCAGCAGCCCGCCAGCCAATGTAGATTGTCAAACAGGCATATCTTGCTACATAGAAAAATGCTCAACTAGTTTTTATCTGGGATGGAGCCTTGTTCCAACCAAACCTTATCCTGTAACCTAACTATGATGCAAAGTGAAATGCCAAGGATGTCGTATTGGTGTGAGTATGCTTACGGTTTGCGAGGAGAGCATGTAGATCATTTGAATACGAAGTACATGTGCTCAATAGCTTATCTCGAAAGTCTTCTATAAGTATTTCTACAGTGTATGCACAAGTGTCTACAATCGTATGAGAATAGTGCTATAGGAGAAGGTGCTACCCAAGGATCCAAAATGTGTGCAGGGTGTCCATGAGTCAATAAACATTGCTCTTGTTGGCTGAACCTCATGTCACTATCTTCCAAAAACTATTGGTTTAGCACTTCTTTTCCCTCAATCATTGAGCTATTTGTTCCATTGTTGCAATAGTGGTTGTTGCTTCCAGTGCAGCTAATGAGAGCATTGAAGAGCTGTGACGATCCATGCCTGGAAAATTTCAAGCTCATACCTACTTGTGGCTATTCACTTGCAACACATGAGCATAGTAAGTACACTCTTAAAAACTACTCCTAGGAGTGTTTGGTTCCTTCACATGAGTCAAGAGTTGCAAACATAATGTGCTTTGAACTTCAACCATTTGATGGCAATCTTATCGCAAGTGGATATTGAAGTACTAAATTGAATACTAGTGAAGCAACGGTTCAGTTTGTCCTTGTCTTCTTAATTGACAATGTGAACGTGAGTTCCTAATGGGGGATTGACCATTGGAAGCATGGTTGGAGCTTTGCTCAAGTATGATGTTGAGTTATGGAGGTTGAGACCAACACATGCGCATGTGTGTGTGTGTGTGTGTGGGGGGGGGTGGGGGGGTCTTCTCCTACAAGGAAGTGGTGACAAGGGAAGCCCTTGCATCGCAGGGCGTTACTCTCTTGAATCCTCCTGGTGTTATGTCTTCTCATGTACCCACTGCAAATGAGGATGTGCCTATGGGCACTTCTACCTGAGTCTTATTTTCCTTGGTTGCTCACTGTATATACTATGCAGGATGCATACTTTTTTGAATTGCATTTCCTATAATGTGCGTGGGTTATGCAATTATGATAAGTGGCGGTTTATCTTGCACTATGCACAAACATGCAAGGCAGATATTGTTGTTCTTCAAGACAATAACCAACATCATTTTTCCAGTCAAACTACTTACTTTGCAAGTTATTGGATTGCCTATGCAAGATCTGCACGTTTTTCTAGAGTGCTTATGCTTGTTAGACATGAGCTACTCCCGACTTTGGTTTTCAATGACCGAGATGGGAGATGGATGGTTGTTCAACGTATTGTCTATGGAGAAGTCTTTGAATTTGGCGGTCTATATGCTTTCACGGCTTTTGCTAAAAGGGCATGGTTGTGGAGTGCTCTTTCCTCATATTGTTGGCCTTTCAATGCATTTCTTTGTGGGGATTTTAATAATACGCCAAATCTTGCAGATAACACTATTGGCCACTCTCACATGCTTCATGTGGAACGATAATCATGGGACCATTTTATGCTTGATTATCAATCATTGGACTTGTGGCCTCTTTTGCATGCGGATGATTCGGGCTTCACATTCTTGTCTAAACTGTTGGTATCTTTTTAATATGCAGCAGTATAATGACTTTGTATGGGACATGAGGATTGATTATACGCTTTGTCTTTCAGATCATGCTCCTGTATGCTTGAAGCTACATTTTGGCTCCTTTGCTCCACTTCCTACCCAAGAAGTGACTTTTCCATGTGAACAATGCTTATCTTAAGCATGATGAGTTTCACACTATGATTGAGGACGTCATTCCTCCTTTGTCATTCCAGATGCTCCTTGATATGAACACAACTTGGTTTCGATTTGTTATGCAGGTTCAATGTGTCATTCAAGACTATGGCGAGTCTTACTTGTCAGAAATGAGAGGGAAAGTTATGCAAAGTTATGCAGGCAAAGGATACCTGTCATAGATTGATGCAATTCGCCAACACCTCCTCTCTTGATGAGATTCAGGTGGTTGAGTATAATCATGAGAGGAAACTGGCTAAATGGCAGACTCTAGCTCGCCAACAAGCTCTTACAGACAAAGGTTACACTTCTAAGCAATTCTTCCAATTTGCATTATTCTAGGCAATGTTAAGCCATTAAGAGAATCAAACTTCCATCGGGAGAGTGGACCTCCTACTTATCGGAGCTGACTCAGGTTTTGCAATCTCATTATGGCAAGATCTTTGAGGCTCCTTTACCTCCCACACATGAAGCTTTCCAAGCACGTCACCTGTTTCATTCACATGCTACTCCCATTCTTTCGATACAGCATGCTCAAGACTTGGAGGTTGCTTTTACTGAGTCGGAATTGTATGCCAGCCTGCTTGGTTTGGGCCGTTGGAAAGCTCTTGGTTGGGATGGTCTTAGTGTGTTCTTGTCTTTCTGGGATGACTTAAAGTTGCCATCGTTGATAATGATCAATACGGCCTGGGAGGAGCAGCAAACAGTAGTTGCCCTCCTCCTGGAAAGAAGGCCTCCTCAAGTTGATACCTAAGCAAGCACTATGTGAAGAGATCTCTCATTGGAGACCAATTACGCTCATGCATGTGGTATATAAATTGATGGCTAATGTGGTATATAAATTGATGGCTAAAATGATTGTTAATCGTCTCAAGGGCTTTCTGCATGAAGTCCTACACCAACCTCAATAAGGCTTCATTCCGTGCCGTCAAATTATTGATAATCTAGCCAATATCATCATAGCCATGGAATATGTGAAATATACTCAACAAGATGTATTGGTCATGCAGGTTGACATTGAAGGCTTTTGATGGTTCTTTGGGACTACATTGCAGACACTATAAAACAATTGGGCTTTGGGCCCAAGCTTTTCTGCATGGTCTTTTTCTTGTATGCACATAGTTCTTCAACGGGCTTGTTGGATGGTTTTCTCACAGACTCTTGGCCTCTCGGACCATCAGTAAGGAAAGGTTGTCCTCTTAGTGCTTTGCTCTATGCAATCGCTACTCACCCCCTGCTTGTCTATATGGATTTCTTAACTTCTTCTGGTTGATTGCATGGTCTCATGCTTCCATCTAGGAAGCATTTTACTAGTTAGGCATATGCGGATGACTCTTTGTTTATTCCTCGCAATCACTATGATGATGTGGAAGGGATTATGCATACTCTTCACTTGTTTGGATTGGCGGTGGGCCTCAATGTTAATTTTTGCAAATTCAAGTTACTGCCTTTGAATGAGTACGATTGGCATAAACTATTATGGCCGGGGGAGATTGTTCCTCCACATGTCATAGTTTGCCATCTGGGTTATATGTTGGCCTCGAATGTGTCGGTTTCCCATAAATTGCATTGGGTACTTCAGCGTATGCATTCTAAGTTGCATTATTGGAAATTGTCCACTTGGCCGCTACATCTACGTCTCAAGATTATCCAGTGCATTCTCATGGCCTATGTGAAGTTTTTCTTACCCTTGTTATCTTGGTCTCGGTTGCGCTTGCAATCCCTTATGTCTACTTTTTTGGAGCACTTCTCGTGTAGTTCATTTCACAAAAAAGGTCTTCGACTTTTATCTCTGGACAAGTCGTGTTCTCCCAAGCGCCTTGGCGGGTTGAATATTTTGGATTTGTGCACTCATGTTCTGGCTCAGAAAACTATGCTATTACCAATCTTGGTGCAATAGCAGTAGCCCTGGACAATTATGGTGTCACATATGTGTGAGCATATTGTTACGCCATCCTTTGGTCATTGGCAGCCGACATATTGGGAGGTTATTTTTGGGCATCTTGAAGGACACATTCCAAGATTCCCCTTTGCTTCTTCTCTCGTTGTGGACTGGAAGGTTGTCACCTCGCATATGCAACGGCATGGTCGCCAACACCGTGTTGGCAATTCCCTTTGATTGGAGAGTTTGCATTGGAGCAAGGCTTTCTCCTTGACTTTGTATCAACGGTCTTCTCGCCATGCCTATTTTCTTTCGCAAAAAGGAATATGTCAGGTGCATCAAGTGGTGGATGATTGGACATGTTCTTTCATTTCTTGATGCAGCATCTCGCTTTCGCATAGGGCACCATTACTCTTCTCTCTGGCAGGAGATTCAAAGGATGCTTGCTGATTTTTTCCCTATTCTTCCCGTAAATGTGGACTCACGTTTTTCTGATTCGAAGCTTGTTGACTTGACTGCCAATGTTTATGCTCTATTACAATCTGATGTATGGATTGTGCGGCATGGTAATCAACTATAGTCCCTCTCCAAATTAGCCTTGTGGTGGAAGTGAACTGTTGGGTTAAAGGCCCGTGTGCCCGGCTGCCCGTTGTTCAGCCGCCCATGTACAGCCATTCATTTACTCATTCATAATAACTATACTCACAACTACACATTGTAGTGTGAGTACCACCCCGCAATACACTGCGTCTATCTCCTTCTTCGTTCTGGCTCTCTGTGTGTGTGCTCTCCGATCCCAACAAGTGGTATCGGAGCTTGGTAGTGAGAGCATTGAGAGCTTCATCATCATTGTTGAGTGTGTTGAAACTTACTGCTGTTTCATTGCCGTTTTTCGGTTTCGCGTACGCGCGCATTTCTAAAGAGCAGAAGGTTTTTCTGAGCTTGGCATTGGAAAGTTCAGCACTCCGCGAGTATTTTCAGTAGGTGTCCTGGGGTTTAACCCCCCTTTCGGAGCCATTCGTGCCATTAGAAATCCCATCCGAGCTACAGACTAGGAGCTGCGTTTTTCAGCTCTCTTTGGTAGTTTTCTGCTGCCAGAGCTTCCATAGCCATTACAGGTGCCATTGTTGTAGTGTCTTCCACTTACGTGAGCCCACAGCTCATTTAAGAGTGTGTAGCCTCTTCTTGGAGTGGCCTCATACACACAGATAGAGTGGGAGTTTGGCGACATTGTCTTCTTCGACTACAGGTATAGGTACAGGTGCAGGTACAGGTACAGGTTACAGGTTACAGGGAGCTTTGGTTACAGGTTTCTTCTGTGGTTACAAAACATGTATTTTGACTGTGGGACAGCCATGTATATGGTTGTAATTTGAGTGGGAGCTTCTACTCTTCTGGGCAGTCTGTTTATGTGTGTTCTTGAGCTACAGGTTGACATCATCTATGTATGTTGATGGATGTGGATATGGCAGTTTGACAGACACTATTTATGCATGATATTGTGGAGATTTGGTTCACTTATACATAGAGCGGGTTTGCTCTTGCTTGCAGTGTTGCGGTTTGAGTACGGACAGGTACTTGGTTGACAGTAGAGATTGGACTTCGTTGAGCTTGTGCATTGGTTATATGTTCACTTGGATCCATTTATGCTCACGGATTTGTGTAAGCTTGGTCAGCTTATGTCTCTATTGTGGTTATTCAGACATGGAGTATGTTTATGCTTCTATGACAGCTCATTGTTGATGCATTTTGTGGCACGGTTTGCCTAGGCCGGTTGAGTTACAGGTGTCACGGGTTTATGCATTTGTTTGTGGATTTCTACGTACGTTTTTTGACCATATTATGGGCTGATTTATACTCTATGCGTTTGCTCTTTGATTGAGCAGCAGGTGTTGTCAGATTTGCAACACTACTTTGTTGTGGCAGTTTGTTGGTTGGTTACAGGTTTCTCATTGTTGCATTTTTGTTGTAATATTCACTAAAGAGGACACAGTTTTCAATATTGAGAAGTTGGATGGTGCTAACTTCTCATATTGGAAAGATCAGATTTGGGATGTCTTGGTGCAGAAGAAACAGATTCGACCTCTAAAGTTGCAGGGAGTTAAGCCAGAGAACATGGAGAGGGATGATTGGGAGGAGTTGGATGAGATGTGCAGGTCTACCATTAGGCTTTCCCTTTCGAAGTCTGTTTATTACAATGTGAAAGATGCACAGGGTGGAGCTTATGAGCTATGGCAGCGGATTTGCGATATGTATGATAAGCATTCGACTGCTTCTATGGTGTATTGGATTAAAAAGCTTATTGATTTGCGAATGGAGAAAGGTGCTTCCATGAATGCGCATTTGAATGAGTTCAATACAATTTTCATCCAACTTGCTACGCAGGAAATTACGTTTGAGGAAAATGTAAAAGCTATGTTTTTACTTGTCACGTTGCCTGAGTCATGGGACACATTTAGGACAGCCATAAGTAACTCGGTTCCTGCGAATGAGTTGACAAGTACTAATGTGGAGTCTAGTCTTCTCACGGAAGAGATTAATCGAAAGAATAATGCAGGTAATAAGTCTTCTAGAGCAATGGTTGTCAGAGGCAGGACTATGGACAAGTATAAGTCCAACAGGGGTAAATCTAGAAGCAGGTCCCGTGCAGGCACAAGTAAAAAGGATGTGGAATGTTTCCATTGTGGTAGAAAAGGCCATTTCAAAAAGGATTGCTACAAGTGGAAAAGGGAAAATGGAGATGGTAAGAAGAAAGACCATGATGCTAAGGACAAGCCTAAGTCCAATGTCAAGATTGAGGAGTTAAATGCAACACAGGGAGAGTGTAGCTCTCAAGATGACCATGTATGTGCTCCAACTAGTGCTACTAGTGAAGAGCTTGGTGATGTGTTGCTTGCATCCTATTTTGATGACGCTTTTCTTCTCACTCATGAGCGTAGTATGCCTATGGATTGGGTCATTGACGGTGGTGCTTCTTTTCACGTTACGCCTCATAGGTCGTGGTTTCATGACTATGATGCTTCGAGCACAGGTACTGTCAGGATTGCCGATGGGCGTTCTATGCAGATTGGGTCATTGACAGTGGTGCTTCTTTTCACGTTACGCCTCATAGGTCGTGGTTTCATGACTATGATGCTTCGAGCACAGGTACTGTCAGGATTGCCGATGGGCGTTCTATGCAGATTCATGGCATTGGGGATATTCATTTGGCTATGCCAAACTCTACTACGTTTGTCTTGCAGCGTGTGCGTCATGTGCCGGCTCTTGCAAAAAGCTTGATTAGTGTGGGTCAGTTGGATTCACTTGGTTTCAATGTATCTTTTGGTGATGGAGGTTGGAAGATCACTAAGGGTAGCCTTGTTTTGGTTAAAGGTGCTAAGAGGAATACGTTGTATTCCCTTTGTGTAGCTAGTGTGGCTGATCACATTGTGGGGATCACTGAGCAACCTCCTACTTCTTTATGGCATCAGCGTTTGGGGCATATGTCACTGAAAGGTTTGAAGTTGTTGGCACGTGCGGATTACATTCCCGTTTCAGATTTTGGTGGTTTTGAGTTTTGTGAGCATTGCCTTTATGGTCGACATGCTCGGTCTTCTCATAAGAAAAGTGTTCCACACAGATCTTTGGAAAAGCTAGCTTTGGTGCATAGTGATGTATGTGGGCCGATGCCCAATGCTTCTCTTGGAGGTGCTATGTACTTTGTTACGTTCATTGATGATGCTAGCAGGAAGGTATGGGCATATCCCATTCGTAAGAAGGATATGGTGTTTGATATATTTAAGCAATGGTTGGCTCTTGTTGAGAACCAATCAGGTTGTAAGTTGAAGTGCTTACGTACGGACAATGGGGGTGAATTTATGTCTCATGCTTTCACAACATTATGTGTCGAGAAGGGTATACGGCGCGAGCTTAGTGCTCCCTATACACCTCCTCAAAATGGTGTGGCAGAGCGCATGAACAGGACTATACAGGAAAAAGTCCGTAGTATGCTTTCTATGGCTGGTTTGTCAAATGGATTTTGGGCTAAAGCTGTTGCCACTTCTGTGCATTTGATAAATCGTTCACCTAGTGTTCCTTTGGGCTTCAAAGTGCCTGAAGAGGTATGGACAGGTTTGACACCTTCGTATAGTCATCTTCGTGTTTTTGGCTGTGAAGCTTATGTACATGTACCTAAGGCAAAACGCAGAAAATTGGATCCAAAGAGCAAGAGATGTATCTTCTTGGGTTATGGTAGCTCTGGTGAGATGGGTTATCGATTGTGGGATCCTATTGACATGAAGATTGTGCGCAGCCATGATGTTGTTTTTCATGAGGACTCTATGTATAGAGCATCATCGCGAACGGTTGAGGTTCGGCGTGTGATATTTGAGGAGGATGGACATCGGTATGATGGTCCCATGGCTGCTCGTGGGCAGCCCATTGACCCTCAAGTGGGAGATCAGCCCTTGTTGGGAGATCATGTAGATGTGGGACAGCCAGATCAGCCCTTGTTGGGAGATCATGTAGATGTGGGACAGCCAGATGCACCTCCTGCACAGTCTCTGAGGCGTTCAGAGCGGCGTGCAAGACAGCCTCAGCGTTTTGTGCCTTCTATGGATTATGTATTGTTGACTGATTGCGGGGAGCCATCATGTTATGATGAGGCCATGTCTAGTGTTGACAAGCTCAAGTGGGAGCAGGCTATGCAGTCAGAGATGGATTCGTTGATCCAAAATGAAACGTGGGAGCTTACTCCTTTGCCAAAGGGTAAGAAGGCACTACCATGCAAGTAGGTTTACAAGATAAAATTGTGTTCAATGGATGCAAAGCCTAGGTACAAAGCAAGGCTTGTGGCTAAAGGATTCAAGCAACAGAAGGGCATTGATTTTGACGAGATCTTCTCCCCAGTGGTGAAGATGTCTACTTTGCGTATGTTGTTTGCTTTGGTAGCTACAGAAGACATGGAATTGAAGCAAATGGATGTAAAGACAGCTTTCTTACATCCGGACTTGCACGAGGATTTGTACATGGAGCAACCAAGTGGGTTTGTTATTCATGGTTCAAAGAAGATGGTATGCCGGCTTCTTAAGACCTTGTATGGGCTGAAGCAATCATCTCGTGAATGGTATCGTAAGTTTGATGCATTCATGAGTTCATTGGGCTATGTACGCAGTTATGAGGACCCATGTCTCTATACTCGCAAGGCTGCAGATGGTAGTCTTATTGTTTTGGTTTTGTATGTGGATGACATGCTGATCGCAGGGAAGTGTATTTCTGATATGGATGCCTTGAAACATAGGCTACAAGAGACCTTTTCCATGAAGGATCTTGGGGATGCCAGTCATATTTTGGGTATGCGGATCACTCGTGATCGTTCTCGCAAGATGCTCTTTCTTAGTCAGAAAGAGTACATTGACAGGGTGCTTGAGCGTTTTCAGATGGAAGGGGGGAAGGCCATTAGTACCCCGTTGCCTCCATATGTAAAACTTAGCCATGATGACTGCCCTCAGACAGATTTGGAGACTACAGAGATGTCTCAGATTCCCTATGCGTCAGCTGTTGGTTCCTTGATGTATGCCATGGTGGCTACGCGTCCAGATCTTGCTCATGCAGTTGGTGTGGTTAGCAGGTACATGTCTAACCCGGGCAAGCGTCATTGGGATGCAGTGAGAGGTATTCTCAGATACTTGAGAGGGACTTCAGAGTTGTCCCTATGTTATGGTGAGAAGGATATGTCTGTTTGCGGATATACAGATTCAGACTATGCAGGGTCAGTGGACTCGAGGAAGTCTACTAGCGGCTATGTGTTCACAGTTGCAGGTGGACCGGTTTCGTGGGCATCACGTTTACAGCCATGCGTTGCTTTGAGCACTATAGAGGCGGAATATATGGCTGCCACTGAGGCTGCCAAGGAGGCCGTATGGCTCTCACGACTAGTGGGAGATCTTGGTATGGCTGGTGATGCTCCGATTCTACATTGTGATAGCCAGAGTGCCATAGCGTTGGCACGGAATCCTGTCTTCCATGCGAAGACAAAGCACATTGAGGTGAGGTATCACTTCATACGAGAGGTGCTAGAGGACAAGCGCATAGAGCTTGTCAAGGTACACACTGACGATAACCCTGCTGATCTACTCACGAAGTCATTAGCCTCACAGCGGTTTGCACACTGCAGATCGCTGATGGGTATGGCTTGACTTCTTTTGTTGTACTTTGGCCATTTTAAAGGCACACTGCCTTTAAGTGGGAGATTGTTGGGTTAAAGGCCCGGGTGCCCGGCTGCCCGTTGTTCAGCCGCCCATGTACAGCCATTCATTTACTCATTCATAATAACTATACTCACAACTACACATTGTAGTGTGAGTACCGCCCCGCCATACACTGCATCTATCTCCTTCTTCGTGCTGGCTCTCTGTGTGTGTGCTCTCCGATCCCAACACGAACCTTGGCTAGTATCTGGAAGAGTCGTCTACCTTTTAAGAAACGTATTTTCTTGTGGCGCTGCTTGGCGGAATTTTTACATATTGGCAAGTTGTTGCGTGCTTGGCATATTGCACCTTCTCATTGTCTCTGACGTCATGATACTACTGAGGAGACTATTCTGCACTTATTGTGGGGTTGTCGCTTCTCTTAGTCCTTCATTCAATAGCTTTCAATTGTTCTTTGGTTGTGTTTTCACTCCGCTACTTTCCACATACGGTTTTGACTTTTTGGGGAGCTTCAGTCTCACTTTACAATCTTTTGGCTGGGTCAGATTTTGGGTTCTTTGGACATTTGGCACCATCGCAACTCCTTGATGTTTCAAGGCATTGTTATTGCCTTAGTTTCCCACTTCAAATTTTTGTTGGGTGAGGTGTTGCATTTTTCCTATGATGCTGTGGACATCACTCTTGATGCCTGTAGGATTTTTTTTTCTAGCCCTTGGAGCCCCATGTTGCTCCACTTTTTGTATATTTTCTACTTGGTGGGTTTTCCTTGCTTAACCTAAGAGAAAGTCTAGAATGCACAGAAAGCAACCTAGCAATTTAGAGGAGGAGATCTCATCCTCTGAGAAAGAAGACCAAGGAGTTCAAGGATGGGGGTCAAGCAGTCAAGTTTGACACATTTTCAAGAACTATATGAAGAGTTCTTTCATTGGAGACCAATTATGCTCATCCCTATGGTATATAAATTCATAGCTAAAATGATTGTTAATCGTCTCAAGGGCTTTTTGCATGAAGTCTTACATCAATCTCAATATATATGGCTTCATTCCGCGCCGTCAAATTACTCATAACTTGGCCGATATTATCATAGGCATGGAATATATGAAATACACACAACAAGATGTATTAGTCATGGAAAAGGCTTTTGATGTTGTTCTTTTGGACTACATTGCAAACACTATGAAACAATTAGGCTTTGGGCCCGAGCTTTCTTGCGTGGTCTTTTTCTTATATGCAGAGATCCTTGGCCTTTGGGACGATTAGCAAGGCAAGGTTGTCCTCTCAGTGCTTTGCTCTATACAATCACTACTCACCCCTTGCTTACATATCTGGATTTCTTCACTTCCTCTAGTTCATTACATGGTCTCGTGCTTCCATGTGGGAAGCATTTTGTTGGTCAGGCCTATACGGATGACTCTTTGTTTATGCCTCGCAATCACTATGATGATGTGGAATTGATTATGCGGACTCTTCCCTTGTTTGGATTGGCGGCGAGCCTCAAAGTCAATTTTCGCAAATCCAAGTTGTTGCCTTTAAATGAGTATGATTGGCATAAGCTATTATGGCCGGGGAAGATTGTTCCTCTGCATATAATAGTTTGATAATTGGGTTATCCATTGGCTTGTAGTGTATTGGTTGCACATAAATTGGATTGGGTGCTTCAACGTCTACATTCTAAGTTGCATTATTGAAAATTTTTCACTTGCAACTACATGTACGACTTAGGATTGTCCAGTGCATTCTCATGGCCTATGCATATTTTTTCTTATCCTTGTTATCTTGGTCTCGGTTGTGCTTGCAGTCCCTTATGTCTACTTTTTTAGAGCACTTCTGGCGCACTTCATTTTGCAAATTCGGATTGTCCATGTCTCAATTAGGGGGTACACTTTGGTCACAATTGAGGATACCTTAAAACCATTGTTGTAGTGCTTTACCCACTATTTGTGTAGTGGGTACACCTTTCGCAGAGTTGACTGCAACTTTGCCACCCTTACCCTTACTACCCTTTAGTTCCCATTGAGACTTTACTATGGCAGCAATAAATGCATGGAAAGAGAGCTTGCTTGCACTTTAACATACACTTGAGAGTTTTCAAGTCTCCTGCCAAATGCCACTCAACTTGGAACGTACCCAGACCTGAAACCTACAATCTTTGTCCTTCTTATTGTTGTCGAATGACATCAACAATTGGGGTTTGATTGAAATATCTTTTCAAGGACTCGTGTCTCATGCAAGAGATGATAAGCTGCCAGCCACCAAATGTTCTTCTCTAATTGAAGACATATACACATGTTCCCCTTCTTGTTGTATTTAGCTTAACATCGACACCCACCAAGGCCCTGATCATCAATGTAACAATTACCCTTTTGAGCCGTTGACCTTTGACAATCTGGCACTCATCAAGCTTCATCACAAATATAACTTTTCCATCATACTCTTCATGTGTCGATCCATAAAATCTGATCATTGACTCCTGGAGCTTCAACAAGTTAATATACACATTGTTGAACTCCTTGTAGCGGAAGGATTTGTTATCTTCTAATGGCATGACATCCTGCACATATTGAAATCCACCCAACAAGCTTACAACATCATTATTGTCACATTTTTTTTTGCAACGCTAACACTGAAAGGTGTTGGCAGCAACCTAAACAGACCTTTGGCCTTGTGATCTAGTGTGACAAGTCTATACAAAGATTTGTAGGCCTTGAAACTTATTCCTGCATTGTTACACACCGCCATCATCTCCTGAGGCAACACAATTCTCTTTAGCTCATTGAAATACTTTTGGCGCAAAATGTTGGCAATGCTAGCATTGGATGGATCATCCAATATCTCCACCAAGTCCTTTGGCTTGATGATATGCTGCAGTAGAATACTTCTTGTTATTTGAACATCGGAATTGATTCCCATCATCATCCGAGCCAAGTTCTTGCATATTGAAATAAAGTTACAGCAACCTGCAGAAAATGTAGAAAATTAGAAGCTTGCATTCGTATTCTTACCAATTCGACGGATATGTTTCTTTCGAGCTCCACCGCTTGAAGGTAGCATAAACATCGCTTGTATCTTGCACTTACAAATGTGATAACCCCAGGGGAACGTGTGTGAGATTATCAATTTGTTGGTGCATATTACGTGCAGTGTGCTATAGTTGAACGTAATTGTCTAGCCGGTGCTCTTGCTCCTTCTTTTGTTTCTCTACTTTTTATTAAACTCTGACATCTCATCATTCAGCTGCTTCGTTTTCTCGTTGGATTCCTCTTTGACTTGTTGAATGTCTTTCACGTACTTCTATTGTAATAACAAATAGGCAGCAAACAAAGATTTTTTCTTGCTTCCCTTTCATTGACAAAAGCTGAATAAAATCTCCAAACATTTTGTTTCTTCCATCCAATTAA
>NW_028221829.1:0-60005 GCF_014529385.1 Adiantum capillus-veneris
CCCCCCCCCCCCAAATTTTTTGGTGTTTCCCTCCTCTCAATAAAAATTAAAGAATATTACATAAAAATTTTAAAAAATTAAGAGATATGAACATGAAACAATAGCTAGCTATCTAGGATATATTACACTTGGTAACGGCTAAACTAATCACTTTCACTTTATTAACATAATTCAATTGCTAGTTCCCAATTCGTGTTGTATTTTTCACCTGTTTCTGTGTCCATTGAGTGGTGCCTAGTTGATGGGCATTTTATCGTACGTACACACGCTCGATTTACCCGCTTATCATTTGGGTGTTGTAATTAGAAGATGTAGAAAGCATGATTTGAAATGATGAGCGAGGATATTCATATAGTTACTATCTCTCTCTCTCTCTCTCTCTCTCTCTCTCTCTCTCTCTCTCTCTCTCTCTCTCTCTCTCTCTCTCTCTCTCTCTCTAAAATATGATTCTTATTTTAAAGGAAAGAGGTGTCTATTATATTCTACGACAAAAAGCTTTCTTTTAATCAACCCAAAAAGAGCTTATTTGAATACTTAGGCAGCTCGGTGCATGCATTCAAAAAACGTTGCTTCATTGCTTGCTTCTCAAGCACATCTGTGAGATAATTAATGTGCCACCACGTGCCCTCTGCATGCTTTACGTTTCAGTAGTGTGCCCTCTCAAAAGGCGTAGCACTCTGCGCGAGCTCGTTTTTACATGCTCATCCGTCGGCATCATCGCCATAGCTTACCTTGAGGGTTTTTCACATTATGTGAATACTAGGGCTTTGGACTTTGGGCACCCACCCTTGGCACTAAGTGACACCTATATTTATTACGGGGAGGGGAATGGCATCGACGGTGGGGGCTGGGGAGCACGATCTCGAGGCGCACTAAACTTGGCCAGTGGGAAAAAGGAGGCACAGTGGGGAGATTTGAGCCCGTGACCTTGCTGTCTGAGTTTAGGGTCACGTAGGCTAACCACCTTACCGGTGCATGCATTGTGTATCCCCAGCCGTTTTTACAACATTATATTGTAAGTTAACATGCATTGCCCAGGCTGTCCACGTTTAGTGCGTGTCGAGGTTTAGTTTTTTATTTTATTTTTACGGGTTTGGATCTTTTTGGAGGCTTTTGTGCGTTAGCTTCTTCGCCTTTTTATCCCATTGCCTCCCCCTCTTAAATATGGGTGTTAATTAGTATTGAGGGGCACCCCCCATTTATGCAAGTTTTCCCATGACACAAGTTGTCGGGGATACACGTGCATATGCTGAACAGCATCTTCAAGGCAACCACGGCCAAGGTAGTGCGAAGAAGGCCAATGAATGAAGATGATCGGATTTCTGTAAATTTTTAAAAAATCACAAAGATTTTGGACATTCAAAGGATTATGCGCTTGACCCAATCAGGCTACAAACCAGAAATAGATAATGTTGGAGATTGGCAAGGCCATATCAGCTCACATAAAACGTTCTTGATATGAAGGTTTTAGCACAGCTACAACAAGATTATTGGAGATTGGCAAGGCTATAACACCTGACATGGAGCGTTCTTGACATGAAGGTTTTAGCATGTCTACAACAAGATCTTATGCACTCGAGCATGGCAACATGCTTTCCAGCATGGAAGGCATATAGAGTGCACGATGTTAAATACCACAAAGACTTGCATTTAGTGATCGGGCAGGGAAAAAAACATTCAATGGTAGTGACCTCAAGATCAGCTGAGCAAGGGTCGTGCAAGAGTTGTGAAGACCTGCAAAAAGGGGAAGCACATATCAAGCTCCACATCAAGGTTTGAAGAAAATGATTAAAGTTGTCATCTTCTGGCATCCAAGGGTCATGGCTTCTCCTCATGCATGGTGACCATGATGGACTACAAGGTTTGCGGTTTCATGCTTTTGAAGCTCATAGCTTTATAATTTTATAATGTAGGAGCTCTCTAAACGGTGTATCCAAGTTAATTCTTGATTCAAGAATTTTGCCTTATGGCATGCAACTACAAGTACATGCAACACTGTGAGCGGAATGAAAACACACACAACGCCTCTATAATGACCCAACACACACTCTTGGGATGATACGCACACACACTATGGGGCATCACTCGGCTTATACAACCCACTTGGTCGAAACAAGGAACACACCGATGGAGTGAGAGGAGACAGATTACCCATTTACCCACTCCACACAGAGAGATACACACACACACACCCAAAAAACTCAGCTCAAAAGAGGAGAATTTCTGATGTTTAGATACAATTGAGTTTGGGCCAACACCAATGGGGAAAATAGCTCACACAATATGGGTAAAATATGCCAGATACAATCACAAATTGGAGTAGAAGCTTTGCTCATATGAGAAACTTACACAGCCAAAACAACAGAAAAATAGTGAGGAATTTGGAAAAATGGACAGCGCCATCACGTCCGGAACGGCCCAAAACCCAAGTGTACATTGTCAAAGTGCTCAAATCCGACCTCAGATGAGCAGTTTATGGCCAAAACAGGCTCCAAAAAACAGCAAAAACACAGTTGCGGATGTTCCTCCTCTTCTCTCCACGTTTTTTCTGATCTTCTCTCAGGTTTTTCAGTTCCCACACTTAGCTTTATCACTTGGGCACCTTTGGCCTTTTAGTTGACCTCAAAAGGACCCCAAACAGGCCAAAAACTGACCTCGTAGTGCATAGTTGTCACCCTGCTGCATCCATCTGCACACTTGGCACTCAACTTTTTCCAATAATGCATCCCGTAACCATGTGAAGTGGCCCCAAAATATGGTCCTCATGATGATCTTTCTGCATAATTATCACAAGAAAACATCCACGTTGTGCCTGTACTTATCCACGTGCAGATATTGACCCCATTCGACCTTCTGACGCCACTACATGCCATCTGAGGCACCTACTTACCTCATGTCATCAGCCCGTGGATAGATTCCTCGAGAAGTTTTACGTGCTACCAACTCCTCATTATTATAGAAAAAACACACTGGTACTCGCGATAGTGAAAATCGATGCACTATATACATGCTGCCCTACTTGTACACATGTGGACCCCCACGTAACCACCTAGCTCTGGAAAATGGGAAATCCTTTATTCGATGCACCATGCATGGGTATGTACATATGTGCAATCCCTTGCTCCAAAAAAGTCATGACATAATTTGCCCATCCCCTAGCCTGCTAGATCATTCATGATCAGAAGCAGCAAAAAGAGATATGAGACTCGCCGCGTCACAGGTCTCCTCATCCCTCACATACACTACTTTCTCTACAGACAACTCATCTTGCTCCACCATCATCAATCTAGCATGATATAATTTAAGACGCAATCCATTTACCCTTGACTTATGTAGAATCCCATCCAAGTTAGCCAGCTGATAAGTACCATTTGGGAAACACTCGACCACCTTAAAAGGGCCTTCCCACTTAATTTGAAACTTCTTTTGGAATGTGTTGTCTAGCTTACTGTTGTAGCGCAAAACCAAGTCATGTTTCTTAATACCCTTACTTTTGAACTTTTCATTTATCTGTGCCAAAGCCTTATCCTGCATCTGCCCACAATGTTCCAATGCACTCATCCTATCCAACTGAACCTCTTGTAACTGTAAGAGCCTCTCTTTGAATGCATCACTAGACGGCCCAAGCAACTTCTCTAACATCTTTACTGCATGCAACTCTACTTCCACAGGCAATAGTGCTTCCTTTCCATATACCAAGTGAAATGGAGTAAACCCTGTACATGTCTTCACCGAAGTACGGTAAGCCCATAATGCACTAGGCAATTCCAAATCCCAATTCTTTCCTTGGTGCTCTGTCACTTTCGAAAGAATCTGTACCAACTCACCATTGAATCTTTCATTTAATCCATTACACTACGGGTAATAAGGAGTGGTATGCTAGTGCCTAATCTTCATCTTTGCGCATAAAAAGTCTAGTAGTTTAGCTCTAAATCCTGGCCCCTTATCCGAAAGTAGCTCCAATGGCACCCCAAACTTGCAACATATTTCATCATACACAAATTTTGCCACATCCTTTGCAGTGATTTGTTTTACTGCTATAGCCGCTACCCATCTAGAGAGATAGTCTACTGAGGTTAAAATATAGCTTTTGCCCCTGTTTGTGATAGGTAACAGGCTTATTGCATCAATCCCCCACTTTTCAAACACATCAAACGCCATAATGGTTTTTCGTAGCTCTGGCTTTAACACTCTCTTCCCAAATGCTTGACACCTATTGCAAGACCTACACCAATGGTGAACATCCTTGTGCAAACTAGGCCATACATACACCTCTTGCAAGATCTTATGCAAGGAGATCTTTAGAGAAAAATGGCCGCCACATGCGCCTTCATGATTCTCTTCCAGCACTCTATAAAGATCCTCCCGCCAAGTTACACGCCTCAACACGAGATTAGCCCCTTTCATGTACAAGACATCACCAATCAATTTGTACTTGGATGCTCTATGCACAAAACCATATTTCTTAGACTTCTGAATGTCCTTTGGAATGATTCCTGTTAGCAAAAACTCCTCTTCTTGAGCCAAACTTTCCCGGCCATGGTAAAGAGGTAAATTGGTCCTCAACACAAATATCTCCCCAATCATGCTTTGAGCTGCTTCACGTGCCTCTCCATTTAGAGCACGTTCAATGTGTCTGATACTCCATGCTTCAAAATTTTTTAGCAAGCCTTTAATTCTGAAACACATTTCCTTCAATGAGGTGTTCTTGCTCTTCCACACACCCAACACTTTCTTCACAACCAACAAGGCATCACCTTTTATGCTCAACCTTCTAATCCCATGCTTCAAACAAATGTGTAACCCAGCCTCCAAAGTAGCATATTCAGCCTCATTGTTACTATGAGCATCCAAGTAACAATGAGCATCCAATTTGAACCCTCACTTGCATACTAGCTTCCCCTCTGGATCGTAGAGTGCTATACCCCCTGAAGCCGCATCATGGCTCTTTCTGTATGAGCCATCAAAGAACAAAACATGTGCATTTTTTATCTTTGGCACTTCTTCGACTACCTTTCTCACCACCTCTTCCTTAACAAGAAGGGGATTCTCCTTCTAAGTCAACAAATCAACTAGGGTAGCTCTTGTACTGTCTTCCACTAAAAAAGAGAACTCAAACTCTTGCATCTCAATTACCCATTTCTTGACCACATTTGACATGTTAGTGCCATTAATTAACTGTGGCAAAAAGGCATAACTCGTCAAGAAAACAAAAGGTCGTGGTAGCAAGTAATGATGAAATCGTCAACAAGCAAATATTACACTGGCCATCACTAGCTCTACTTTCGAGAATTTTCTCTCAGCTACCAGCTTGACTCGGCTTGCACAATACAATGGCCTCATATAATGGCTGTCCTTCCCCTTTTACAATATCATTGCTCCAATGGCATCATCCCCTACTAATGGATTTACATAAAACACTTGCTCCCAATCAGGAGCCTGCATGGCTGACAACCCCTCTAACACCTCTTTCACCTCTTGAAACAATTCTTCACATTTGTCATCCCATTGCAATGGATCATGCTTTGCCACTTGTTGTAATGGGTAAAGAAGTTGTGAAGACAATGGAATAAACCGCTCCATGTACTTTACTTTGTGTATAAAGGTTACCAATTGCTTTGTACTCGTAGGTGATGGAAGAAGAATAATAGACTTAACCTTGTCTGGATCAGTCTCAATGCCATTTTCTAATACCATATGACCCAATAACTTCACCCTTGGTTGTGCTAGATGACATTTCTTTAGATTTAGTTGTCCTCCACATTCATCATATCGAGCCAACACCATTTGTAGCTTCTCATGGTGTTCAACCCTACTGCTGTAGACACAAAATTCATCCATAAAAGATTTCATTAACACAACTACCAATGAATGGTTCCAATACCTAATTTGCTCTCTTGATAGAAAGATGGTCCATTTGACAACCCAAACCTCAATATCGTGTAGCAATAGCAGCCCCATGGCGTAATGAAAGTTGTCTTTGTTCGGTCTTTAAGAGCAATCTTCAATTGAAAATAGCCTGAAAAACCATCACACACACTGTATCTCTCATAACCTGCCACATTGAATCCAAGATTTGATTGATGAATGGAAGAGGATATGGGTTCTTCTTAGTGGCTGCATTTATGGGTTTAAAATCTACAAATATCCTCCACTTTCCATCCTTCTTTGGACTGACTACTACTGGACTCACCCATTTTGTGGTTTCCACAGGGACTATGAACCCTGCCTTCAATAACTTGTCCACCTCTTCCCGCAAGGCTTCCATTTTCTCTTGACCCATCCTTCTTAGTCTTTTCCGCACTGGCTTAGCACATTCTTTCAGCTCTATATGCATCTCTTCACCCTTGAACCCTCTGATCTCTTCATATGAAGTAATGAACAAATCAGGGAAACTAGCCAGCATGTGCAAATACATCTCCTTCTCCATAGTTGAGAGGTCTCCACTGATCATTTGGGTCGTCAATTCTTGCTTCTTTGACAATTCAACCTTGGTTTGCATCAGCCCTTCAATCACTTCAGAAGGCCCTTCACTTTCATCTTCAACCTCATTTGAAAATGCAACTAAACCAGACTCCTGGATTTCTTTGTCCATCAAAAGAAATGCAACATCAGTATCCTCATCACTGTTGGTAGTACTATCATTGTCCTTGTCAGACACTATGGAATAGTCTTCATCACTAGACTCATCCTCATCCTCTCCTCCAATCGTTTCCTTGTGTCCATATTATATAGCTTCTTGGCACTTGTCTTTCCATAAAGGCTAATCGTACCACGTCACCAATCTTGAACAGCTTCCACTGCACGTAACCATGGTCTGCCCAGTATAATAGGATATGCTCCCAACCGTGCTGGCATCACATGAAAATCAACCACTGCCTTTGCATCATACGCCTCCACTTCTAAGATCTTTACAACACCCAAACATTTTACTTTCTGATGGTTTGTCAATCTGATCCGGAAGCCTGACACCCCAGTCACTGTAAGACCCATCTTCTCAACGCATGAGTGTGTTATGACACATGTTTGGGCTCCGCCATCCACATAACCTTGTCCCAGATTTTTTCTTTTGTGCCACACATCTACTATTGGACAAATGTCTGGTAGCTCATCCATTGCCAACACCTTCAGTGAACCTTTCTCTGGTTCTTTCTTCATTGGGTTAACCATCTCTTCCACTTTCGCTTTAGCTTAGGCACCATCTCTATAAGCTGCCCAAAAGTAACATCTGCCTTCGTGCTTGTCAGATCCTCCTTCAAGTCATAGCTTAATTGCCCATCCCCTAGTGGAAAATCTGAAACATGAAACTTGCTACGAGCCCTCCTTTCCCTCTTGGCCTTGACATCCTTGCCTTCATGGCTCTTTCTCTTCTTCTTACTAGGACCTGGGGCACTTATTCCTTCCTTGTCCGTTGTGGTCCTCTTCCCAATAGGCATCACTAATGTATACTCTAGCTTTGATGCCTTCTCCAAGGTGACTACAGTTATCACTTTTGTCTTTCCCTTTTCCTCTTGGGTTAATCCACTAGTTCCTTCTTCTCCCTTAATTTCGATGCCATAATCATTTGACCTAGTTTGCACCTGTCTTGGCAATGGATACATGTCTCCCCCCATACTTGGTGGTTTATCACATTGCGGGCTGATGTGGCCCAACTCTCCGCAATTATAACATGTGGGTGTCTGCCTCCAAAACCTACCATCGCTTTGTCCAACACCATTCCTAGGTCTTTCTTCACCTCCTAGCTAATTTGCAAACCTCCCTCGACCTTGATTATTTCCCACTTGACCTAGCATGTTTAGGCTGAGATTCTTCATTAAATCTACCACTTGCCTCATGTCTTTCCTTAGCCCATCATCTTGCACTGTTGTAGTGACCACTGCTGGCATAACTTGAGGAGTAATAGAAACCATTGGTTCATGATGAGCCCCTGGCATGCGACCTAGCAAAGAATCCATAGGCTGAAACTCAGACCTCTTGGGTGAAGACTCCACCCCTAACTGGCTCATTTTCCTCAGCTTCCACTCTTTGTTCCTTGCTACCTCTAGTGCATCTTCATATGTCCTAGGCTTCTTTAGCTCCACTCTCCAACATATATTCTCCCAAAGACCAGCCAAGAACCTATCCTTGTTCATCATGTCAGGCGGGGGTACTTGTGGTGCTAAGGCCTTGCACATCCGCTCCCATGCCAATGAGAACTTACGTATGTACGCATCTACTGGCTCACCTTCCTTCTGCACCAAACCCTGTACTTCTTGCCACACTTTGTCAGGATCTTCTGCCTTCACTAACTCCACTTCTAATCCATGCCTTAGATTGTCCCAACTCAATCTTACAGGTGGATCAGCCACACGCAACTCCTCTTCAAATGCTTTGGACCAAACTCGTGCATCACTCTTCAAACAAATCAGGAGAAGACGTAACATTTGCGCCGGGTCATGAATCTGCTTGCTAATGCAGGCAACCTCCATCTTTTCCAGAAAGTCTTCCACATCTAATAAAACCTCACGCTATCGACCCTCTCACGAAGTCTTATGCAAATCTCGTATAGTCAAGTCTCACAAATGACTATCTTCCAGACCAAGTCTCAGAAATGGCTGGGACTGCCAAATAAAACCAAGTATAGCTCCACAAAGGCATACACTGGCAGTTTCCACAAGTAACATACAATACCAGCAGACAATGTGCTCAAACAGGTGCCAAATGATGCATACCCACGGCAACTGCAAGTGACTCCCATTGTCAGCGTATCACTCTACTCCAGCAACCTGTACATGTACTTGTCCCTGTAACTTGTAACCTGTAGTCTGCAACTAGTAATCCCGAATCTCGAAGCTTGAAGCTCAAAACAGAAGGTACTCGAAGAAGATCCTCCGTGGGGGTGCCAAAAGAATGTGAGTGGAATGAAAACACAAACAACGCCTCTATAATGACCCGACACACACTCTTGGGATGATACACACACACACACTATGGGGCATAACTTGGCTTATACAACCCACCTGGCCGAGACAAGGAACACACCGATGGAGTGAGAGGAGAGAGACTACCCATTTACCCACTCCACACAGAGAGATATACACACACACACACACACCCAAAAAATGCAGCTCAAAAGAGGAGAATTTTTTATGTTTAGATACAATTGAGTTTGGGCCAAGACCAATGGGGCAAATAGCTCACACAATATGGGTAAAATATGCCAGATACAATCACAAATTGGAACAGAAGCTTCGCTCATATGAGAAACTTACACAGCCAAAACAAAAGAAAAATAGTGAGAAATTTGGCAAAATGGACAGCTCCATCGCGTGTGGAATGGACCAAAACCCCAGTTTACAATGTCAAAGTGCTCAAATCCGACCTCGGATGAGCAGTTTATGGCCAAAACAAGCTCCAAAAACAACAAAAATATAGTTGCGGTTGTTCCCTCTTCTCTCCACGTTTTTTCTCGTCTTCTCTCAGGTTTTTCAGTTCCCACACTTGGCTTTATCACTTGGGAACCCTTGGCCTTTTAGTTGACCTCAAACAGACCCCGAACAGGCCAAAAACTGACCTCGCAGTGCATAGTTGTTACCCTACTACATCCATCCACACACCTGGCACTCAATTTTTTCCAATAATGCATCCCGCAACCACGTGAAGTGGCCGCAAAATATGGTCCTCATCATGACCTTTCTGCATAATTATCACAAGAAAACATCCACGTTGTGCCCGTACTTATCCACGTGCAGATATTGACCCCATTCGACCTCCTTACACCACTAGATGCCATCTGACGCACCTGCTTACCTCATGTCGTTAGTCCGTGGATAGCTTCCTCAAGAATTTTTACGTGCTACCAACTCCTCATTATTATAGAAAAAACACACTGGTACTGGCGATAGTGAAAATCGATCCACTATATACATGTTGCCCTACCTATACACATGTGGGTCCCACGTAACCACCTGGCTCTGGAAATTGGGAAATCCTTTATTCGATGCACCATGCATGGGTATGTACATATGTGAAATCCCTTGCTCCAAAAAACTCCTCACAGTGCTTGTGGTTTTTACATTAAAGGTATTTGACAAGGCCGATCATTTATTGCAAATAAGAAGAAGCTGGTGCCATCTATTTCCCTAGTTCGAGGTTTCAAATTTGCTAGGGTATGGCTCCCAGGCAAATTTCTAAACTCGATGTTATAAAAAATGATTATAGTTGACACCAAGTGCAGACAAGCATCAAATATAACAAAACTATACCGACGAAGCAAATGAGTTGGAGATGTTTTCTCATGGTTTTGGTTAGAGAATCAAGACTATAACGATATGCACAGCATTTTGCTACGTTTTCAAGAAGAACATGGTCATTAAGTATGATATTTCATTTCTATGGGTTTGCATTGATGTGTGTTTGTCAGCATTAGGAGTTGTGTGCTATGAGCACAAGCTCCCTCATAACTAGCTATTTATCTTTTATATATATTTATGCAAAGCAAGGCTTCAATATTGGGCATATTGCATAGAAGTTTCCCAAGTTTGGAATATGCTATTAGCATACAGACTTCACGAAACTTGGCACCATGTCTATCTGATTTTCTCTTGGAGGTTGGTATGACTCAAGCCACGATGTCATGTAGGGTACATCCAATAGCTTTAAATTTCTGAGCATATAAGAGTATGAGCCAACTTCAATCAAAGATACCCACTCTCAGAGAGGCAACAAGGTTAGTACATTTCAAGGTATACTTGTTTTTCCTGTAATTTAGCCTTTCATTTGAAAAATTTTCTCTATTGCGTCAAGCAAGGTGCTTTGTCAGTCTTCATGCAAAGCAAGGCTTCTATTTTGTACCAAGGTACTATCCATTGACTTCACATCAAGGATAATGGCACACATATTTGGCACTAAGTGGATATAAGTTCATAGTTTAAGTTTGGAAACAATGCACTGTGATGTATTCATGCCCATGTAATTGTGCAAGGCATTTATAGTAGTAGCTCAACAAGGTTGGGACTGTCATTGAAGCCAAGGTCTTATCTATCTAAATTTGTGGTATGCATGCATGGCATGTGAATAAGATGGTAGTACATCCAATCCATCATTGATTACGATTTTGCAATAACAATAGCTACTTTGTCCAAGAAGATTTGAGGCTGGTAGATGGGCTTTGAAGCGCTATGTACGTATACATCAATGAGCACTTTACATCATTGGCTCTATGCACAAGATACAGCCAATTCCAATGACGTTTTCTATGGGTAGCACATAGGCATGGCCTAGATATCGAGAAAATGATTCATGGAAAGACATGAATACATTAAGATAGCCTCCATGCTGGTAATCTATTCTGTAAAAACATGAGAAAATCTAATATGACTATTTTCTTTGGGGGTATTTGATATATCTCTCCTCTATTCATGGAGAAAGAAGATTCTCTCATGACTTAGTTGTCAATAAGATTCCAATTTTAGAAGATTGATTAGTTACAACATTCATTATGTCTTTAGGAGCTATATTTTTAGGGGTATGACCCAGCTAATACACAATTAATCCATCGGTGTTGAGAGTCATGATTTGAGCGCAGCAAAGTTCTAATTTCAAGGAAAGAAGTCCAAAATCTACCAGGGGGTAGTGGGAAAATTCAACTTTCTCAGTTGATTCCAAACACTTTTAACCACGTTAGACTATGTTCATCAGCATTGGCTACTAGGTTGAGTAATTTTCATGCAAAGTCTAACCAAGCGGTTTGACATTACATCTACTAACCAAGGGAAAAGGAACCACCCAAGGCTACTAGTTTCTACTGATTATTTTTCACTAGTCTTTATTTAATCTAGTGTTCAAAAGGTCTTCAATATATTACCTCTTTAACACTAGGTTGGTAATGCGACACTTTTATGTCCTGGGACACTTTTATGTCCTGTTAAGTGACCATTTTCCTTTAATTATGTCAAGAGTTTCAAAATGGATTTGGAGGTGCTATCTGTCTAGAAAGTTGTCTCATGAGCTGAAAAAAAATTGACATTTTTTTGGAATATCAATTCCATCTTTAACCTTGTCCTTGCACAACATTTCACAACCTAAACTGTGTGAAAAAACGGGTCCTGTTTTTGGCTTTTTTCAACTTTTTGCAACTATACCACTCTAGAATTCATGTTTGTGAGGTCTATAATGCTAGAGAACTATCTTTAGTAGTCCTCAACATGTCATGATGCTTCTAGGGAGAAATAAATGTTAAAGTTGTAAGTTATGACCAAATTACAAAAATTATCAAATCTTGTTATTTAGCCAATTTTAGCTCTTCTATGATTTTTTTGGTGGCTTTCATGATATCCAAATGTAGATTTGATTTTCTATGTCACATATTGTAACATAAAGCTGATATTCCTTGAGTTTTGGGGCACCTAATATCCTATTTTGCATAGTAGACAACGATGGTTGATTTTTTCAATTATAGAAGAAAACAAAACATTCTAGTATATCAAGTATAGCTTTTTCAATATTGTTAGTTTCTTGTGACAACTACATGCATTTTGTAGGTAGTAACCATATCTAGTCATAAGGATAAAATTTGGCTAGATATTGAATAGTTTCTATGGGATTCTACAACTCATAATGTTGAACCCAGTTTTTTCATGTTTGCTGTATTTAGCACTGCATCTTTGTCCCCAAGATTCCCCTTGGTAAGAGATGTATTATTCTTTTGACATGCTCCATGGCTCCTTATGAACCTAAAGGACAATAGGGAACTAAGAAAACATGCATATATTATTTTTATTCAGCGTGGCTATAGAAACTTTGATGATAGGTTTGCAGAATGGTAAAAAATGAACTTTTTTGTACCTATTTATTTTGGCAAAACAAAAAATAGTGAGTGAGAAGCAATCATATGTTCTGATCACCAACCCATTGAAGTTAACTAGGGAATTTATCTCAAGTCCTACAAAAATCCCTAATCTTATTTTTATGCAACAAAACGTAAGAAATGATTGTTTTGATGAAAATGTACTGGTCCATCAACTTTGGAGGCTTGGTGTGACCAAAAGATGAGAAATTTTACAAGTTTCTTATTTTTTCCATGTGTAGTAGGCCTTGAACTATAACCTCATGAAAGGATTTTACAAAATGAGTGGATCTACTATGGTTTTGGAGGTTTTTTTCAAAACCCTGAAAGGACACTTTTATGTCCTGTTAGGTTACCAACCTAGTGTTAAGGCTAGCTTTATGGTATGGAATATTTTGAGTTGTATCTTTCAGGTTTAATTTGCAAAGTGCACGGGACTACAGGTAAGTGAACGTTATGTTCAACCTCTAGGTATGCATATGATTTGGTTTTATTTCCTTTTTGAATATGATTTGCTTGACTTTTCCAAGTCGGATGAATAAGCTTGAATGCTTTCATCCCGTTTGCTCTTCAGAGACATGACAAGGTCATGTAAGAGCAAAGAATTTTGGGTTGCATTGTCCCAAATACATAATATTTTTGGTTCATAACTCCCATATACATTTCTACATTATGTAGTTATGGACCTATATGTAGGGTTTTCTTTGTTTACATGTTGTCACATGGGGTACACCATGGTCTAGGAACTCAAGGAGTTTGGTTTAGCTCGTGTGAAGCAAGGTTAATGAGGGTCCCTCTCACTCATGTCACTGATTCTTTATAATTACCTCCACACACAAGACTGCTCGTACTTGAAGGATATCTTTTTTGAGACATATTCCACATATGGAGAATATGAGTCTATCGATCTGACACTGGGACCTGCTATTCCAATTATGTTTCACAACAAAGTCCCTAAGTGGTAGTCAAATCCATTTATAAGACCAATTTGAACACGTTGTATCAAGAACAATTTTAGTGGCCAAAAATTGTCGGATACCTAATCAGACTTGTTAAGGTACAAGTGTTGTTAAACAAATTTAATGGATGGTGGTTTATCCATATAGAAAAGCTATGTTCTATTAATGAACATGTCTCATTTGGTACCTAGGTTTGATCAATTTTCACATTCCATAATGGTCCAAATAGGTCCTCATGACATACTATCCCTATGAGGGATGATGCTAAGCCAAGCAGACAATACCCGTATACCTTCAAGTAGGATAATGGATATGAGGGTTTGAATTTCTTTATGCTAAATGCAGGCACACTAGATTTTATGGACCCTGGTGTTTATCAAAGGATGATTTGGAGGGGCATGCACATTCATGCCATTAGACACTTATAAAGCATCTCACACTCTATGTGCAATATCTTTATGGGAAATATTTTGATCTACCAGTCACCAATAGAGGTCATGGCTTGTTTTGGGTGCTTGAGGCTCTCTCAAGTTAACTAATATGGTTACTCGTGATATTATTAATTCCTCAACAATGCTGTAAGGCATTGTGATCCCTGTTTACTAGTCATTTTGGAAGACTGTCTATAAACAGTGGGGAAACATACCTCAATACTATCATTTATCCAAAGAGGATAGGTAGATTACAAGTGCAATCTTGTGCTAATATGAAAAGGGTGCATGTTATCACAAAGCAATCCGATTAGAAAGCATGTATCGCCCTAATTGGAGTTTGCTTACCATAACGTAAAGCATGTTTGCGACTAGGTTTAGTGTCTTCATGCTTAAGTCAGGTTCTCAACCTTGAACCTCAGTATTGTCATTTATCCAAAGAGGATAGGTATATTAAAAGTTTAATCTTGTAGTAAAGGATATGTGAAGCGCGTACATTAGTAGAAAGCAATCCAATTAGAAATCATGTATCTCTCTATTTGGAGTTTGCTTACCATAAGGTAAAGCATGTTTGTGACTAGTTTTAATCTCTTCATGCTTTAGTCACGTTCTCAACCTTGAATACTAGTTATTTAGTTATTCTGGGGTTGTTTACCGGTGCGATAAGATAACAACTTAAGTTTTACGGATGAGTTACATCAGCATGTTACTTTCATGGAAAGTTAGAAGAGGTATTCTTTGAAACACGTCCTCGTTGCGATAACTCATTTAGTAATATACTTAAGTGAGTTCTTAATAGAGTCTATATGCTATGTTAGATATGACCCTGCTATACAAAACGATTCCAAAGGGACAACAATGTGGAGAATCAAGTTGTTATTCTTGGTTTCATTGGACCTCCTACTAAACCGTATTTTAATCAAATGGACAATTGGATCCATGAAGGATTCCACTGCAAAAAACATTAGTGTTCTTATGAATATACCACCTTTTTTGTTTCCGATGACGAAAACACTTATTCAAGGGGAAAGTACTGCCAGGCCTAGGGTAATACGACCGGGCATGCCAAGGGCCAAGGTAGACATGTGGCACAGGGGATCCCTATTATTAGCAATGCAAGGCCTCTATAGGGCATCGTTGGGTGGAAAGAGGCACGCTCTAGTCCCCAGTTCTCACAATATAACTAAAAAATTATGTCTCTTAAAAGACTGTTGCAAGGGTGTCTAAACACCTCTGTACTTCATTACCCATATCCACCAAAAATCTTGAAACCTCAAGCTCTACATAAGCTGAAATTGCATCTTCAACCTGAAAATTTATACACTTATCATGCTTTCAAAAGTGCATTACAGACGCACATTGTGCAAAATACAAAACCTGAAATATCTTGTACACAATAATTTTGACCTGAATATCAATAAATTGATGAGAAATTTGCAAAGAGTTTCTTAAGTAGGTAGAATTCTAAGGGAATTTTAGTATAATTTTCATATCTTCATTCTATAAAGATAAAAATAATCTACAAAACAATGTTACTATGCACAAAACTTTCAGGGTAGTACCTTCACCTACAAACTATCTTCCACATTGTCTTTTGAGCTTCCACAAGAGCATACATCACTCTCAGCTATGCTCACAAGCTCCCATTGTGTTCTCAAGAAGCTTCCAAGATTTCTGGATCTCTCCATTGCTTAGATAAATCAAGATATTCCCTTGGAACTCTTGATGCCACCATGATCCACATGATTTCCATACCAAATGAAGGGATGTGGGACTACGGTGCGAGCGTGGAGGAGAGAGAGAGAGAGAGAGAGAGAGAGAGAGAGAGAGAGAGAGTGGAGAAAAATGGCCTGAAACAACACTCACTCCTTATTCTTTTATGTATAAAAATAATAAGTGAGTGGGTTAGTGAGATCGGTGGATGGTGGGTGGTGGACACTAAATGTTCGTCCTTGGGCAAGACACATGCTACCTTTACTCCAATACCTTTCAGCTTTTGCAACCCACTTATGCAAGGAAGAGCTTATATCCCTACTCTTCCCCACCGAGGACATTATGGACTACCTCAAGAACGCTATCAGCTTGCATCATAACAATTCCATCTGGCATGTATGGGTGCCTACCATAAAATATGTCAAATAGCATTGCAAGCCTGTATGTTTTTGGTCCAAACTTCAACACCTTCCAATGCCACAAAATAGCATCGCAAGACTACATGCTATTGGTCTAGCCTCTAGTAACTTTAATCGATTTGATTTGCATACGTTGTACGTTGTGTGCACTTTGGGCACCCCATTTTTTGTATATTTGTACATTTGGACATGACCCTGTATGTCAAAAGAGTGATTGAGCATCCTTTTTGTGGGATTTTTAACTTGCTTTAGGAAGCACATGTACATGTAGTGCATGTGTCTTGAATAGCGCCAGTTGTTAGGTTATTGTAAGTGCTCATCAGTGAGTTTTTTGAACAAGGACTTGTATATAGCTAAACCTCTTGCAAACATAAACAATTCAGTCAAATATCATAATTTCTCAAATATTGGGTTGTCGTGCCTTCTTCATGCTTTTTGATGTAGTTTTTTGCCCTTGACTAGCCTTTCCTACATGTAGTCATGTTAAGACATCTTTCTATTCGCACCAATTTTGCACATAAAAGTGCATAGATTTGAAATTTGTGGTCCTCAAAAATTTTGTTGCAGAAAATGTAGAGAATTTTGGAGGCCTGAAAGAATCCCTTTTGGAGTTGTGATTAGGAAGATACAATCTATTTCCCACAAGGTACATGATATGGTAGCCCACAAGTAGCTTGGTGTAGGATGAGTTGAAGAAGCTTGATTTTTTTGTGGTGTGTATACACTTTGAAATTGTAGTTTTGAAGAATTATTGGGTGAATGGGAGAGATCTTTTTCTTAAGTGCATTGTTTGACGTGTGCTATAGTTCCATGCTATGTACGTACTTCCTGGGCATGTGATTTTAAATTCCCAAGGGATCACTTATCTTTGTGGTCTTGTTGGGGTTCTTTTAATTCCATATGTGGTGCTGATCTTTTGTATTGAGTGAAGGAGTACGAGCGGAAGTGCGACGCGAGAGAGAGTGTGCGAGAAGAAGAGCATGACGATATGGTGAACTCGCTCTACTGTAATGTGTAGAGCATAGTGAGTTCTTATTAGGTTTTTACAAAAGAATATGTGTACATACCTGGCGGCCCGCCCATTTACCTGGGCGACCACATTGGGCTTTATACCCCAACAACATAGTGAGTTCTTATTAGGTTTTTACAAAAGAATATGTGTACATACCTGGCGGCCCGCCCACTTACCTGGGCGACCACATTGGGCTTTATACCCCAACAACCTCCCACTTAAAGTCCAATGTGGTACTTTAAGTGTGAGAGAAGCTACTATACAAGCTAATATACAAGAGATGTAGAGAAGTGATGTACTACCCTACACCTAACTGCTTGCGAAAATGCGCAAAGCTCTCTGAGGGAAGTCCTTTTGTAAGTAGATCAGCAGGATTTTCTGTGGTGTGAACTTTGACAAGCTGAAGTTGCTTATCCTCTAGAATTTCCCTGATGAAATGATACTTCACATCCACATGCTTTGTCTTTGAGTGATAAACTAGATTGCGAGCCAATTGTATAGCACTTTGACTATCACAATATAACACAGGCATCTCTTCTTTGATTCGCAAATCTGTTACTAGTCGATTAAGCCAAATTGATTCTTTGCATGCCTCTGATGCTGCAACATATTCAGCCTCTGTAGTAGACTGAGTAACACAATCTTGTAATCTAGAACGCCATGATACTACTCCACCAGCCAATGTAAAGACATACCCTGACGTAGACCTTCGGTTGTCTAAGTCACCTTCATAATCTGAGTGTGTAAAACCTTTTACACTTAGTTCATGACTCCCATAGCATATACGCATACTCTTTGTAGCTTTCAGGTATCTCAATATTCCTTTCACTACCTCCCAATGTTTCTTGCCTGGGTTTGACATGTATCGACTTACTACTCCCACTGCAAATGCAATGTCTGGGCGAGTAGCAATCATTGCATACATCAAACTACCCACTGCAGACGCATATGGAATCTTATCCATTTCAACCTGTTCTTCCTCACACACAGGACAATCTTGTTTGCTTAGTTTCACATATGGTGGCAATGGAACACTCAATGCCTTTCCCTTCTCCATATTGAAACGTTGCAAAACCTTGTCAATATACTCTTTTTGAGATAACCAAATCAACTTCTTTGATCTGTCTCTCTGAATGCGCATACCAAGTATATGACTTGCCTCACCCATGTCTTTCATGTCAAACGATTTTGCGATCTTTGACTTCAAAGCTGAAATTTCTTCCAAGTGCTTGCCAGCAATCAACATGTCATCCACATACAAAATAAGGATCAACCAACTACCATCCTTAGCCTTCTTTGTATATAGACAGTGATCGAGCTCACTACGTTTGTAGCCTTGAGAAAGCATACACTTGTGGAATTTATGGTACCATGCCCTCGGTGATTGTTTTAAGCCATAAAGACTCTTTAACAACTGGCATACCCAATCTTCCTTGCCTTTCTCAACAAACCCTTCTGGCTGTTGCATGTAAATTTCCACATCTAAATCACCATGCAAGAACGCTTTCTTGACATCCATTTGGTGCAACACCAAATCTAATATGGCAACCAATGCAAGAAAGCATCTCAATGTAGTCATCTTGACCACCGGAGAGAAGACTTCATCAAAGTCAATGCCTTGTTCTTGTTTAAAGCCCTTGGCAACAAGCCTTGCTTTGTACTTTGGCTGAATATCATGAGCGGTGATCTTATACTTATAAATCCATTTACAAGGTAGAGCCTTTTTGCCCTATGGTAATTTAACTAGCTTCCATGTCTTGTTTTTATGCAGAGCTGTCATCTCTGACTGCATGGCCAATTGCCAATTCCCGGAGTCCTTCATTTGCACTACTTCCTTGTAACATGAAGGCTCATTGCAATCAGTCAACATGACATAGTTCATAGATGGAACAAACCTACCAAGAGGTCGCGTGACACGTCCAGATCTACGCACAATAGGTGGCTCAGGCTCAGCCACAACCTGTGGTTCCACTCTATCATGTACTTGCTCCTCTTGAGCCCTAACATTTTGTCTTGCACGTGCAGGTCCATCTTCTTGGAAGACAACTCTTCTAATCTCCTCAACCCTCTCTGGTCTAGAATGATATTTGGATTCATTAAAGTGAACATCATTTCTGCGGACAACCTTTCTAGATTCGGGATCCCAAAGTCTGTACCCCATCTCACTAGAATTACCATAGCCTAGAAAGATGCACTTTCTACTCTTTGGCTCAAGTTTGTTCCTAAATTCCTTTGGAACGTGAGTATATGCCTCACAGTCAAAGACTCTGAGATGCTTGTATGAGGGAATTTTTCCTGAACATACCATCTCTGGCACTGAATCCTTCAGCAAAACCTTGCTAGGAGATCTATTTACAAGATGAACAGCTATTGATACAACTTCATCCCAAAACCCATTTGGCAGTTGTGCATTAGACAACATACTTCTTACCTTCTCTTGTATGGTCCTATTCATCCTCTCAGCAACACCATTTTGAGGAGGATTGTAAGGAGCAGTAAGTTCATGTTTTATACCTTTTGACTCACAAAAGTCCTGAAAGGCCTTTGAAACATACTCTCCACCATTGTCAGTGCGTAAGCATTTAAGCTTCTTGCCACTCTGATTCTCCACAAGTGTCACAAACGTTTTGAAAACACTAAACGCTTCATCCTTGTGCTTGAGAAAGTAAACCCATACTTTCCTCGAGTAATCATCTATAAATGTCATAAAGTAAGAAGCTCCCCCTAGAGATAGGTTAGGCATAGGTCCACACAAATCACTATGAACAAGTGCCAACTGTGTATCTCTTCTACTGCTTCTATGCTTATGTGGCTGTTGTGTTTGCTTACCATACAGACAATGTTCACGGAATTCAAAATCATTAAATGAAAAGCCAGGCAAATAACCAGAATGAGACAAGATTTCCATTCCCTTCTTGGACATATGTCCTAACCGGCTATGCCACAAAGAAACGTTCGGCTGCTCGGTTACATTGATTACATTTTTAGTAACATTTGATACATAAATCATGTAAAGTCCTCCAGACTTTACTCCATGTGCTACTGTCATAGAAGTCTTGGATCTCTCCCACATTCTCTGTCCAAAAGTGGTCACGTATCCGGCATCTTCAAGTTAACCTGTGCTGATTAAGCTCTTCGTAATAGCGGGAACATGTCTCACATTCTTCATCGTGAAACTTCAATTGAACATCTCCAACACCTAAGATCTCACATGTCTGCCCATTGCCTAGCCGAACATGATCTTTAGTGGTCACATAAGAGGTAAACCACTCCTTGTTTGGAGACACATGAAGTGATGCCCCTGAGTCTATAATCCAGACACTCAGTGCATTTCCATCAGATGCAGTAAGAAGAGCTGAGTCCATTGTATTCTTCAAGAAGTAGATGTCTCATGACACTAAACTGTCATCCTCTGCAACAATGTTTGTCACATTTATTTCTTGAATCTTTACTGAGTACTTGTTCTTCTGACCATGGTCTTCAGCTTTCTCTTTTCTTTTTTCTGCTTTCCATTCTCTGCAGTCTCTTTTCATGTGACCCTTCTTGCCACAATGGTAGCATTCTATGTCACTCTTGCCTTTAGCACTGCGGGACTTGCTACGAGACTGATTCCTCTTTCCACCTTTGTACTTTTCTTTGGTCCTTCCCCTGACAACTAAACGAATCAAAGAGGAGATTGACAAGATGATGGAAGCTGAATTCATATATGAAATCAAACATACAGATTGGGTGTCACCCATTGTCGTAGTTCCCAAAAAGAACGGAAAACTGCGAGTGTGTGTAAACCTCAAAAAGGTAAATGTAGCCACTATAAGAGATAATTATCCCTTGCCAATCACAGAACATGTACTTGAGCGGGTAGCCGGAAAACGGGCTTATTCCTTTCTAGACGGGTTTTCAGGATATAACCAACTGGCAATTGCAAGGGAGGATTAACACAAAACAGCGTTTGCCACAGAATGGGGAATTTATGCATATCGAGTTATGCCGTTTGGCTTAACTAATGCCCCAGCTACCTTCCAAAGGTTAATGACGCACGCGTTCAAATAATACCTAAGAATATTCTTAGAAATATACATGGATAATCTTTGTGTACACTCTCTTCTACAAGAGGAATATATTGACCATTTGCAAAAGTTCTTTGAAAAATGCAGGACATATCGAATCTGCCTTAACCCGGAAAAGTGTATATTTATAGTTAAGCAAGGCCGCATCTTAGGACACATTGTCTCAAGAAATGGCATAACCACACTGACCTAGACAAAGTCACACAACCTCTGTATCGTTTGCTAGTCAATTTCGATTGGACCAAGGAGTGTGAAACTTCATTCCAAAAGCTGAAGGAAAACCTTATCAGCAAATGTACTTAAAGCACCAGATTGGGAAAAGATATTCCATGTTCACATTGATGCTTCTACATATGCAATCGAAAGTATTTTGGCTCAACCTGGAGACAAAACAATGGATTTTCCAGTTTGTTATGCAAGCCGACAGCTAAACAGTGCGGAAAAGAACTACACAACCACCAAACGAGAAGGGTTAGGAATGATTTATGCTGTAAAAAAATTCTGGCATTATTTGCTCGCAAACAAATTTGTGTTCTTTACAGATCATCAAGCCCTTTTGTATCTGGTAAATAAACCATGCAATACAGGGAGAATTGTACGCTGGTTTATTATATTGCTAGAATTTGATTTCACAGTGGTGGTCAAGAAGGGTAAAACCCATCTACGAGCGGATCATCTTTCAAGGATACACAACAGGGAAGCTCCTGAAGGAGTAGATGATGACATACCAGATGCTTATCTTTTCAATGTTGAAATGATACCCAAATGGTCACAGGAAATTGTTAGCATTCTTTCCTTTGGAAGTAGGTTTGATAATACGGAGTACAGATCCAAACAACAAACAATTCAACAAACAAAAACTTCCAGTTGATAGCAGGACGGCTGTATCATCTAGGATCAGACCAAATCCTACGATTATGTATAAATCCGGAAGAATTCGAGTGCTACCTTGAAGAAGCACATGTCCAGGATTGTGCATTTCATTGTTCAATAGGAAAAACACACCAGAGACTGAAACAGTTAGGGGTTTATTGGCCAACTATGTATGCGGACACACATTCTTATGTTACCAATTGTACTATATGTAGTGCCAAACGACTAGTGGATCACGCGACATTGTTTCTGGTAAACATTGCACCTGCATGGAGCCAATATACCATTGATTTCTTAACCACCAGGACATTTCCTGAGAACATCACAAGAGCACGGAAAAAAGCTATAGAGCTGGAAGCTCGTGACTTTCAGTTGATTGGGAACCAACTCTATAAGCGAGGAAAGGACAATCAAATTAGAATCTGTGCAAGTGAAATTGAATACCTACTGATTCTAGAACATGCGCATAGTAGAGTAAGTGGAGGCCATTTTTCAAGGGATAAGACGGCAAAAATTGTCTTAATCGTACGTATATGGTGTCCTACATTGCACATAGATGCTGAAGAGTTTGTAAAGCATTGTGACGCATGTCAGCGCACCAAGGTGCCAATAAAGAGAGATGAGATGCCACTACGGCCAATGATGGGAGCAAGAGCATTTGCAAAATGGGGCATTGATTTTGTGGGACCTATCTCACCCCATGCATATCGCACCCATACCCAATATATTGAGTGGCATAAAATGGTAACCATCTTTTTGCAACATTTGCCAGCCTACTCAACGTCCTCTTCCTCATATGTGTATATATTTTTCTACGCTATTAAGTTATCTAGAGTAAATTCCCCCTCTTCGTTTAACCTTTGTGGCGACACATACATTATACTCTTCCCAAAAATTATACCTTAGTCATATATTTATATTACCACCCTTTTCTTTTTTGCTTTGTAAATAGAATAAGCATACAATAACCAACTATATACCCCCAAACTTTCTTACCTCTTGTGAATTAGTAGTAGAAAAATAATATATCCATCTTCCACCCCATATAGATAAATTCCCATGGAAATCAACTCTCCACTTGTCTTTCCCAAAGATTATGGTCCCTCTCTACAAGTCTTCTATGCCCCCTACATAGGTGGCCCAATATCTCTTAAGAATATACATATAGTTTCTCTCCTTTCAAAAAGACTCCAATTGTATATTCTTTTCACAAGCAAATAATATTGGGCCCTCCTCTATTTGTTTAAGCATCATAGCCTTTTGAAAAAGCATCATTCCCCTTGGATGCATACAAGCAAAGGGCCCATACAAGAAGACTTGGAAGCAAAAGGTTCCCTAGCCTAGTGTGGACCTTCCAAACCAAATTCCTTAGTGCATGGGCGTTAACAATAGTCCAAATTCATATCAAACATGTTGAGAAGGTCAATTTTTCCTTTTGAAGCATGTCATTCCGAGCTACAGGTAAAAAGTTATGGTCAAAATAGTGTAAATCTGTCAGATTCACAGCAAAAGGGAACTGTAAATCAAGTAAATCAAGAGGGTGAGATCTTATTTTTCCCCTACTCATCTTCTAGAAGAGCAATGAGTGTTCAAGGTCACTTGCATGTGATGGGACCAACCTAAAGATGCTTTCTAAATGCCAAGACAGACAAGTTGAGATACCCCGCAGGAGCCACCCGTAGGGCCTCATGGTGGGGCCCACCTACATTATGCACCCCTACGGAGCCTTCACGATCTAAAATGATATTTTTGGTGAATAAATAGTCCCTTTTATGTCCAATATTCAATGAGTGGTCAAAGGACACTTAATTAGGTCTAATCACTTACTCTAATTAAGTGTAGCATAATCCCACTCCTACACAACTATAAATAGCCCCCCTTGGAGAGACTCAAGGACACACACCTATTTTTTCAACTTCATGTTGTTTCTTGATCAATAGTAGAGAAAACCCCAACTCTCCCTCTTTCACATCCTCCCTCCTAACCCTCCTCTTTGGAGGAAGTGCAACTCTATTCTCCACTCTTTCCATTCTACAATCTCTTACTCCATCAACCCAATAAATCATTTGTAGCACCTCAATAACTTGTAAATACATCATGATCTCTCTCATGGTTATGTTAATGATCATGAAATCATCTTCAAAACTTTCAAGTGTCGCAATTTGTGATGGTTAGCCAGCGTCTGTCCTCCCCTTAAAAGGTGTGCGAGAAATCAAGTAAGTATTCTATTCTCAATTTACCATTGGTTTGTTTTTCCACACTTATTCAATTGGTCTAAAGAAATTTCTCACTCCAACTCTCTTTTGATTCACCGATATGACACTTCTCCGGGTTGATTTGTCCCCCAAATTGATGGAGCCTCTTAAGCCCCTCTTCAACCTTTTGGCAATGAAGTGATCTACAACTATAAATACAAATATCATCCATAAAGACTCTTATAGATTTTCAAAAGAATGGCTGAAATACAAATATTGTGAATCTCATGAAGGTGCTAGGAGCATTGGTGAGCCCAAAAGGCATTGCTCTGAATGCAAAACATCCCCAAGGTGTGATGAAGGTGGTTTTTGGTTGGTCCTCTTCTACTATTCTAATTTGAAAATATCCTGAATACCCATCACACACAGTGTAGCATTCGTGACCTGCTACTTCATTCAAAATTTCATCTTGGAAAGGGAGAGGGAAGTGGTCCCTCTTTGTCGCAGCGTTGAGGGGTTTGTAATCCACGCAGACCCTCCACTTACCATTCTTCTTGGGAGTGACTACAATAGGTGATACCCATTCGGAGTTGGATACTGGATAGATGAAGCCAGCCTTCAAGAGTCGATTCACTTCTTGTAGGAGAGCCTTTTGTTGCACAGATCCTAGTCGCCTTAACTTTTGAGCCACGGGTTTGGTCCCTGGTTTCAATTCAATTCGATGCTCTATTACATCTACACCTCTTATTTGTGAGTAGTCAGTGATAAACAAATTGGGATACTTCCTTAACATATTGATGTAGGACCTCTTCTCCTCACAAGTAAGATCTTTTGCAAGCATCTTCTCAAATCCTTCTTCAAGGTGGTGGCATCTTTCATCCCCTCGTGTGTGATTGTCTGTTGGCTTTTCTTCTACTGGAACATCTTGAGTGTTGGCATTGAATACAATTCCCATTACCTCCAAAGAAGACTCCTCTTCACTGGTTGATGCACTACTTGATGCTTCCTCATCACTTGAGTAAGGACTCTCCTCCTCGCTCTCTTCATCTACCGTGGTTTCATAGTGGATATCTAGTTGCTTTCCTTCTCGCCAATCATACAGCACCGGTTGACCCTTCTTAAGAATCAAACGACCACTTCCCCATTTTTGATCTGCATTCACAACAATGAGCCAAGGCCTCCCTAGGATGATGGGATAGCCCTCCCCCTTAGCTGGCATGACATACATATCCACTCGTGCATCTATGTTACATACAGAGACTTTTACATTTTCAATGATCCCCAAACACTTCACACTTGAGTTGTTGGCTAGCCTAGCTTGACAATTAGAGGACTTTGTAATTTCAAGCCCTAACCTGTTCATTGATTTTTCCGTGATCACACACATTTGAGCTCCACCATCAACATATACATTAGACACCTTTTTACCCCTTATGTAAGCATCCACAATGGGTTCCACATCTTTTTGTAGCTTTGAGGCCACAACCTTAATGGAAAGATTTGCTTTATTTTTTGGAATTCTTGTACTTACCAACTTTGGCCATTGCCTTCTTACTTTGGCTGATAGGTGTAGAAGTTGAGGCCATGAAATGTTTGGCTTTTGGGTTTGTAAATCCTCCAGGATGTTGTAGGGCTCTAGCTCCTTTCCCAATGGGAAGTCGTTGATACCAATTTCCCTTCACCTTGATCTTTTCTTCCTGCTACTTTCAGCTTCTTCCATCTTTGACTTCTTCTTCTTGTCCCTTCTGGCTGAATTTGTTCCTTCACTTCTCATGTCTTCATCCTTATCATGTGCTCTTGTGCGTTTTTCTGCCGGCATAACATCAAAGTTTAGAGTATGCTCATCTATTACCTCTTCTAGCTTGATGATGTTGACTCCTCTTTCTTCCTCCTCATGTGGGACGGGAGGTATATTTGCTGGTGGTGGTGGTTGACGAAGGATTTGTGGGCCTTGAGCTAGTTCTTGCTGCACAGTGAGAGGAGGCGGTCTGGGGGGATATATGTCTCCCGGAAGTCGCCTTGGATGTGGAAAATTGTACATGCCATGGCCCATTTCATTGCAATTCCAACATCGCAACTCTTAAGCTTGTCTTCGTTGATTGCGATTCCCTTCTCTTGGTTGTCGTTGTTGAGGTAGGCCTTGTACTAGATTCAGAGTGAGGTTCTCAAGCTGTTGAGTTAGCCTTTGTAAAACCTCTTGTTGAGAGTTATCTCCTATTTGTGAAGATTGTGCAAGAGGGGCCCTAATTGGTGCTTCCATGGTTTGTGAGGACTCCCTCTCACTCACTTCATTCAAACCCCTTGCTCTATGTGCTTGGAAGTGTAGTTTTCTAAACTTTATGATGGCTACCTCATGTGCTTCTTCGAAGGTGGATGGGAATTTTAGCTCTACTTTAGCCTTTAAAAGTGGATACAAGCCAACCATGAATCTCTCTTTTTTTAGAAAGCTAGGTGCACCACCATGATTTTCTAATGTAGCCTCCCACCTACCCCATATATTGACAAAGGTTGCTTCATAAGAGGGATAGTCTTCAAGTGATACCTGCTTATGTCCAATAAGACATTTCCATAGTCCTTCCGAAGTATCACCTTGCCCGAACTTGGAGAGGAAGCTTGCTCGCAGTCTCTCCCAATTGGACTTGATTTGGGGTTGCAAGGTCTCATACCATGCTTTAGCTTCTGCTTTTAGAACCAACGGGAAGGCTCGTAGCTTTACTTCCTCTTCATCTCTCCCGGATATGAGATGTGCCATCTCCAAGTTGTCAAGAAACTCTTGCGCATCTTCCCCACTTCTTCAATAGAACGTGGGAAAAGAACTTGTCATTTTGTTTAGACTTTTTGAAATTTCTTTTTTTTAAAGAAACTTTTCTCTTACGGGCCGCACAAGATTGTTGACACTATAAATCGGATTACATTAAAATGAAGATGTACACATCCATTGTTAATTTGTACTTTATCATAGGTAGAATAAATGGATTAATTGAAGCATTGATTTCATTGAGGCGAGTGGATCCAAATATCCTCCTTATGATAGATTGAAACCTAAACTTAGTTGCAATGATTATATGAATGGATTGCCGAGCAATAGGCCTAAAAGGTTCATTGTTTTGATCGTGATTCATGTGCTACTCCTCGTTGTTGGTTTGAAGACCTCGTTCCTTCATATGGCCCTTGAGCACCCCTTCACCACTCCTTGTTCCTGCCTTTAAAACAAAATGAAAACGTGAACATCAAAAGAAGTTTCATAATTGATGATTGGAAGTATAATTGGATTGGGTGATGCCAGTATTTCTCTAAGTCTTTCTGCACCAAACCTAAAAACAATGCGTTGCTGGAAAAAGACTTTTCTATCTATGTGAACATTTACTCTAATGTGTTGTGAAAAATGAAATGGATAGATGGGAACTCCATTGTTCATTACTAAACAATTTAAAGGTAGCTTGGAAATATGTTCCTCAGTGGGGGCACCACTTTATGAGGGCGAGCTTTTTGAAATGGGGCCTCTAAACCCAAACCAATGGGCCTACCCTCAAAAAATGTTAGTAAAGAGGTACGCACACTACTTGGGGCACCACCTTCTTTTGGGAGTGGAGAAGGAAACCAATCAAAATAACACTTGCACTCACCCACTCAAGCAACACACTTTGAAAACCCCCTTACTCTATATACACCTTGGACACTTGAACACCATCAACGATTATGCAACCCAATGTCGTGCATCAAAATGAAATATGCAATTTGTGGAATAGCATTCACCTTCTCCCCATAAGAATACCCATAATACATCCAAACTCTTCCTCTCTCAAGCACTCATCAAAAAATCATGCGCACAAGACTTGCCTCTCAAACACACAAGAGAATCACTTACATCAAACTAACACACTTTGCATAGAGAGCTCATCTCCATCTATGCAATGCCATGACACAAATAAAATCACCATGAGAGGTAGCCACATGCATATGTAATGAAGCAAAAGAGAGTTGGAGTGAGAAATTTCTTTAGACCAATTGAATAAGTGTGGAGAAACAAACCAATGGTAAATTGAGAATAGAACACTTACTTGATTTCTCGCACACCTTTTAAGGGGAGGACAAACGCTGGCTAACCATATCGAATTGCGACACTTGAAAGTTTTGAAGATGATTTCATGATCATTAACATAACCATGAGAGAGATCATGATGTATTTACAAGTTATTGAGGTGCTACAAATGATTTATTGGGTTGATGGAGTAAGAGATTGTAGAATGGAAAGAGTGGAGAATAGTGTTGCACTTCTTCCAAAGAGGAGGGTTAGGAGGGAGGATGTGAAAGAGGGAGAGTTGTGGTTTTCTCTACTATTGATCAAGAAACAACACGAAGTTGAAAAAATAGGTGTGTGTCCTTGAGTCTCTCCAAGGGGGGCTATTTATAGTTGTGTAGGAGTGGGATTATGCTACACTTAATTAGAGTAAGTGATTAGACCTAATTAAGTGTCCTTTGACCACTCATTAAATATTGGACATAAAAGGGACTATTTATTCACCAAAAATATCATTTTAGATCGTGAAGGCTCCGTAGGGGTGCATAATGTAGGTGGGCCCCACCATGAGGCCCTACGGGTGGCTCCTGCGGGGTATCTCAACTTGTCTGTCTTGGCATTTAGAAAGCATTTTTAGGTTGGTCCCATCACATGCAAGTGACCTTGAACACTCATTGCTCTTCTAGAAGATGAGTAGGGGAAAAATAAGATCTCACCCTCTTGATTTACTTGATTTACAGTTCCCTTTTGCTGCGAATCTGACAGATTTACACTATTTTGACCATAACTTTTTACCTGTAGCTCGGAATGACATGCTTCAAAAGGCAAAATTGACCTTCTCAACATGTTTGATATGAATTTGGACTATTATTCACGCCCATGCACCAAGGAATTTGGTTTGGAAGGTCCACACTAGGCTAGGGAACCTTTTGCTTCCAAGTCTTCCTGTATGGGCCCTTTGCTTGCATGCATCCAAGGGGAATCATGCTTTTTCAAAAGGCTATGATGCTTAAACAAATAGAGGAGGGCCCAATATTATTTTCTTGTGAAAATAATATACAACTTGAGTCTTTTTGAAAGGAGAGAAACTATATGTATATTCTGAAGAGATATTGGGCCACCTATGTAGGGGGCATAGAAGACTTGTAGAGAGGGACCATAATTTTTGGTAAAGACAAGTGGAGAATTGATTTCCATGGGAATTTATCTATATGGGGTGGAAGATGGATATATTATTTTTCTACTACTAATTCACAAGAGGTAAGAAAGTTTGGGGGTATATAGTTGGTTATTGTATGCTTATTCTCTTTACAAAGCAAAAAAGAAAAGGGTGGTAATATAAATATATGACTAAGGTGACATTTTTGGGAAGAGTATAATGTATGTGTCGCCACAAAGGTTAAATGAAGAGGGGGAATTTACTCTAGATAACTTAATAGCGTAGAAAAATATATACACATATGAGGAAGAGGACGTTGAGTAGGCTGACAAATGTTTCAAAAAGATGGTTACCATTTTATGCCACTCAACAGCTCCAAGCACACAACTAGTTTAACTAGTAAGCTCAAAAGAGGGCAATGGTGTGTCACTCACCGCTCTATGCTCCTGCCGTGGAGGATTCTCGCCGCGAAGAAGAAGGAGACGCCGCTACGTCGCGCTCAACCGCTTCACCGCCGTCGTGCCACCACAAGGCTCGATCGCTCTCTCTCTCTCTCTCTCTCTCTCTCTCTCTCTCTCTCTCTCTCTCTCTCTCTCTCTCTCTCACACACACACACACACACACACACACACACACACACAAGGAGGTGAAGAAGAAGAAGATGGAGATGGAGATGGAGCAAGAGCACTCTTCTATTGCACAAATGAGAGAATAAGTGAACTTTAGGTTTAGCTGGCTTTTATATGAGCTCACCCCATTCACACTTGGGCGCCCATGCTTAGCCAACTAATCCCTTGAATGTCCCATTTAGAGTGCGCCTCTCATCGGCGATCACTCTTACCCTTTTCCTATTGGACCGACAAGCCCGATACCTGACTCTACCAAATAAATAATACAATGTCCACCGTAGGTTACAACGTCCGTCTCGTAGGTGATAGGGTGTCCATGAGCTGTGAGGGTTAACATGCCTTTCATTTGAAAAATATTTCTCTATTGTGTCAAGCAAAGTGATTTGTCAGACTTCATGCAAAGCAAGGCTTCTATTTTGTACCAAGGTACTATCCATTGACTTCACATCAAGAATAATGGCACACGTATTTGGAACTAAGTGGATATAAGCTCATAGTTTAAGTTTGGAAACAATGCACTATGATGTATTCATGCCCATGTAATTGTGCAAGGCATGTATAGTAGTAGCTCACAAGGTTGGGACTGTCATTGAAGCCAAGGTCTTATCTATCTAAATTTTTTGGTATGCATGCATGGCATGTGAATAGGATGGTAGTACGTCCATTCCATCATTGATTACGCTTTTGCAATAACATTAGCTACTTTGTCCAAGAAGATTTGAGGCTGGTAGATGGGCTTTGAATCGTTGTATACGTATACATCAATGAGAACTTTACATCATTGGCTCTATGCACAAGGTACAGTCAATTCCAATGATTTTATCTATGGGTAGCACATAGGCATGGCTAGATATCAAGAAAATGATTCATGGAAAGACATGAATACATTAAGAGAGCCTCCACGCTGGTAATATATTTTGTAAAGACTTGAGAAAATCTAATATCACTATTTTCTTTGGGGGTATTTGATATGTATCTCCTATATTCACGGAAAAAGAAGATTCTCTCATGACTTAGTTGTCAATAAGATTCCAATTTTAGAAGATTGATTAGTTACAACATTGATTATGTCTTTAGGAGCTATATTTTTAGGGGTATGACCGAGCTAATACACAATTACTCCATCGGTGTTGAGAGTCATGATTTGAGCGCAACACGGTTCTAATTTCAAGGAAATAAGTCCGCAATCTACCAGGCGGTAGTGGGAAAATTCAACTTTCTCAGTTGATTCCAAACACTTTTAACCATAGTAGACTATGTTCGTCAGCATTGGCTACTAGGTTGAGTAATTTTCATGCAAAGTCTAACCAAGCAGTTTGACATTACATCAGCTAACCAACGAAAAAGGCAACACCCAAGGCTACCAGTTTCTATTGATTATTTTCCACTAATCTTTCTTTAATTTAGTGCTCAAAAGGTCTTCAATATATTACCTCTTTAAGGCTAGCTTTATGGTAAGGAATCTTTTTAGTTGTATCTTTCGGGTTTGCAAAATGCACGGGACTACGGGTAAGTGAATGTTATGTTCAACCTCTAGGTATGCATATGATTTGGTTTTATTTCCGTTTTGAATATGATTTGCTTGAATTTTCCAAGTCCGATGAATAAGCTTGAATGCTTTCATCTAGGTTGCTCTTCAGACACATGACAAGGTCATGTAAGAGCAAAGAATTTTGGGCTGCACTGTCCCAAATACATTTCTTTACTCTTTTCCAAATTCATTTCAAATACATAATATGTTTGGTTCATAACTCCCATATGCATTTCTACATTATGTAGTTATGGACCAATATGTAGAGTTTTCTTTGGTACATGTCACATGGAGTACAACATGGTTAGGAACTCAAGGAGTTTGGTTTAGCTAGTGTGGACAAAGGTTAATGAGGGTCCCTCTCACTCATGTCACTGATTCTTTTAAATTACCTCCACACACAGGTACTACTCGTACTTAAAGGATATCTTTTTTTTGAGACATGTTCCACATATGGAGAATATGAGTCTGTCCATCTGACACTGATACCTGCTATTCCAATTATGTTTCGCAACAAAGTCCGAAGTGGTAGTCAAATCCATTTATAAGACCATTTTGAGCACATTGTATCAAGAACAATTTTAGTGGCCAAAAAGTGTCAGATACATAGTCAGACTTGTTAAGGTACAAGTATTGTTAAACAAGTTTAATGGATGGTTGTTTATCCATGTAGCAAAGCTATGTTTTGTTAATGAACATGTCTCATTTGGTAACTAGGTGTGATCAATTTTCACATTCTATAATGGTCAAAATAGGTTCTCACGGCATACTCCTCCATTGTCAGAACATACAAACATACACCACGAGTATGCAGGCAGGAAGGGCTTAAACGCCTTGATGGACATTCTGAGTTCTCGCAGCGGCATGGTTAGTATTAGGGTTTACTCTTTTCTATTTGTTTTATTGTTTTATAAATTATATGTTTATACTTACAAAAATTTGTCTTACTGTTTTTTTTTGCAGAATCGGACAGATATGCCGCTTGGACGTGATGAGATGTCTGATTAGACGACGTTAGTCTAGCTGTAGCTAGATAGAATTAGTTTACTTGTGCCATAGCATATGTATCATGAGATAACGTTTATACGTCTTATTGAAAACCATGTATATTTTTTCAATAATCACAATGGTGTTGTAACTATACATTTTCAAAGTTTAACAATCAAGTGATTTTGCCTATGATGTGTACAATTGTCATTGATTTACTTTCATCAATTTACTTTTGTCAGTTTTGTATCTTTATTTTGCAAACAATACTATTGATGATAGAGTTAATGGTTATATTGTCTTGTGGGTGACTACTTTGGGTCTATATCTAAGCTTTCACTTTCTTTCAAAGGTGAATCTGGGCTTATCTTGGATTCATTTAGTTTTACTCAATTATTGAAACATTCAATATGGTTGATGGGTGGCGGGGGATTCAATGCCCTGCCACCAAATTCTTTTCTCTCGGGCGTCGCTATGACCGTCGCTATATAAGGCTCTGCAGCGTCTCTATAAACGTCGCTATAGGTGGCCTATAAATGTCCATAGCAACGTTCCCGTATCGAAGCTGTTAACGATGGTCTTAGTGACGCCAAGGAGTATAAAAACCCAATGTATTTTAGGAGCTAACAGCATCACAAGTGCACACTACCTCTTGTAGTGCTTGACCTCTATTGGTGATTGGTAAATCAAAATATATCCCATAAATATATTGCACATAGAGTGTAAAATGCTTTAGAAGTGACTAATGGCATGAATGTGCATGCCCCTCCAAATCATACTTTGATAACACTAGGGTCCATAAAATCTAGTGTGCATCATTTATCATAAACAAAGTCAAACCCTCGGTATACGGGCATTGTCTGCCTGGCTTAGCATCATCCCTCATAGGGATAGAAGCTGCTTGCCCCACCACTAAATCTAATTGATCGGGTGAAAGAGATGCTGAGAAGCAGTAGTAGTACTTCTTACTGTCTCTTTCAACAAATCAACTAGATCTAAAGGTGGGACGAGAAGCATCTATATTGAGCATACCAGCTTCGTGATTGCAGCTTCAGTCTCCATCCCACTTGGAGCGTAGTGCTCGTTGTTCCTTCTGTGAATTTGTAAAAGCACTGCGCTCTAGGTGCGATCAGTGAAGCTGCATCGTGAAGGTCTGCTCATAGAAGTTACTTCCCTCACCACTAAATCTAATTGATCGGGTGAAAGAGACGCTGAGAAGAAGTAGTAGTGCTTCTTAGTGTCTCTTTCACCAGATCAACTAGATCTAGCGGTGGGACGAGCAGCATCTATATTGAGCAGACCAGCTTCACAATTGCAGCTTCAGTCTCCATCCCACTTGGAGCTCAGTGCTCGTCGTCTCCCTACTTGTGAGAACATACCTAGAGCATACGTACCTAGAGTGGACGCAAAGACCATTTAATACAATGACGCAATGACGCATATAGAGAGAAATGGACAAAAAGTCACGTGAATACAATATACATTATAAAACGGAGCTAAATTGTTCAAATACAATATTTATGGCTTTAAGAGGTCTCTCTCTCATCCTCACAAAGCTCAGCATAACTTCCTATATCTATATAGAGCACTCCTTTTAAACAGATGTACTGTGTTTCATTTTGTAGATCCTCTGCATGTATCCCATAAAGAGAAGCAGCTTGATGCTCGTCTAGAACCACTTCAGCGGCTTCTGACTGAGAATCTTCTCCGATCTCCTCCATTGATGCCACTCTGATTGGCACATGGTAGCCTTTATACGTCCGTGCACTACGAGGGGGCTACCTCTATGACGTACCACCAGTTTGATGCAGACTTTGTAGGATAAAATATCACCTGCCAGAGCCACATAACTTTCATAGAGCTTCCAAGCACATAACTTCTAAAATTGGATGTTAACTATTTACAACTTACTTGTTCACAATGCCTAGGTAGTACGAAAGTGTCTCTTAGGTTAGTCCATTTCTTAGTTGAATCCACCTCAAGAAAACCGGACTCTCCTCTACGCACACTAGCATTGCGTCCCTCCATGATTATCTTGAACCATTTCACATCGAACAAGTCAACAAAAAATCCTCTATAATCAATCCTCAAAATCTCTTGTAGCGTGCCAAAGTAAGTGAGTTCCGCCACCACAGGATCAGCATCAGAGGACCGTCGTCAACTAGACTCTTCAAATTTTTCCATGATTCCACAATCTTGAGTAAAATGCTTTTCCTTGATCCGTTCCATCCTAAAATGTTGACCTTTACACCATGCTACTATGTATGACTTATACTACAACCAACAAAGATTATGAGTGGTGGTTCAAACATCTAGAAAGTCACTAGTCGTACATTGCAAACTTACCTTGGTCGCACAACCCAGAGAGTACTCCCACTCCTCCTCAGTCATTTCTTCACCACACTGTTGTGCGCTTTTTTATTGGTTGTGCAACCATCTTAAGCTCATGAATCTTGGTAGGCTCTCTAGACCCGTCGGATAGTGCATCGGTGCTGGTCTTCCCCATTTCCACTTGATTCGTGCCTTTTGTCGCTCTTGCTTTGCATCCTCATATTGTGAAATCCACTTTTGCATCCCTGGATTGTGAAGCATGCAAAATTGGTTGATTTTAGCCTCTAGATATTCCATCATCTTCTTCTCAACACCGTGATTGCACATGAAAATCCTAGATATGCGCTCATCATCTATGGTTTGCCATAGCGTGTCCCGGGCTTTATCAAATCCGTCTAGCCACTCTCCAATGTACACTAGGGACTCTGATACCAACCAACCTTCTGCCATGCTACCCTCCGGACGTGGATTCTAACGCACATATCCCTTGAAAATTTTCATGAAACGTTCTAAAAAGAACATCCATCTGGAATGTATTGTGCCAGCTATTTCCACCTCATCAACTATGTGAACAAGAAGATGCACTTAAATGATTAGCATGGTAGTAGGAAAGTGTTTCTCAAACATGCACACAACCTCCGCAGCGTTTAGTTTGGCGAATGGTATGCAGTCTACTTTGATCTCCTTTTGTGAGATCCATTGCACCAACTTCGCAAGTTTGTAGATTGTGTTACGGACGTCAAGAGACAAACATTCCTCAATGGCCACCGGTAAAATAAACTGCAAAACATGTGCATCAATGATATTAAAGTCCACATACGAATTTGTTACAAAATTCCCACTATGATATACTCCACTATGAACATACCTGACACATTTTATGCCAGTCGTGTGACTGCAAACCAGTAAGCTTTCCTTCTTTAGTAAAACACGTTCGGAGCGAGTGCATTACACCAGTGGGGGTCCGCAAAGATCGAATGGTCTCTTTTACTTTGCATTCTTGGGCTCCTGTGAAAATCCATGGCGCTTTAAGAAGTTTTATCGATCCGTCGGATGTTGTCTGCGGCCAATATTGCTCCATATGATCCACATTTCTAAGATCAACCCTAGCTCCCAAAGTATATTTCTTGCCGGTCAAATGGTCCCATAGTAGATTACCCACATTCTTGAATATGTGCACTGGATCGAGCAAGTGATTGATCATTAGTCGGGCCCAATATGGTAACTCGTACCATACGAGAGTCTCTTCATCCATAGGGACAAACCGTCATCACACATATCCTTCTGCTCTAACCATGCTTGTGCAGACATACTTGGTGGCTCTCTTTCCAAAAAGCCATCGTGTAACACATGATTCTCTAGAAGATACCCTTTTGACCTTTGTAGATTTGCTCCTTCAATGAGGGTGCCCGACGTGCATTGATTCTAGGTCCACATGTGACACATGCTCTGTATCCGCTTGTTTGAAGCCCTGCATGTATACACATGATAATAGATAAGCTTGAGAAAAACCAAGATTTACAGTGTTTGAGTTTAAGTGTAAATCACATGAGCATTCTATTAGTCCGGGATAGTCATGCATGGTCCACATTAGAATGCCTCTGATCAAAGCATTCTGTCGACCTATGTGTCGGCTCATATCCACCACTTCTATGTTAATCTGCAATTGTTGTAGCTCTTCCAATAGAGGACAAAGATACACATCCATATTCTTCACTTTATATTGCCCCGGCACAATCAAGCTTAGCCATAGGTGCCCCTTCTTCATAGTCAACCACCGGGGAATGTTGTAGTTGACGATGACAATGTTCCATACACTGTAAGATGTTGATCCTTGACCAAATGGATTTACGCCATCCATAGCTAAGCCTAGGCGCAAATTTCGAGCTTCCCTGGCAAAATACGACCATGTTTCATCTATATGTTTCCAAGCTGCGCAATTTGCAAGAATCTGTAGCACACCATCCAAAGATTTATTCTCCTCATGCCATGATGCTAGGGCGGTCATGGACTTACATTTGAAAAAATGCTTGATGCGAGGAAGCAGAGGAAAATGTTGCAAACCTTTTGTCACAAAACCTCTACTCGATATCTCTCAGAATCACATTTCGAACACTTATCCATGTCTATGTATTCCCCTCTAAAAAGAATGCAGTCGTTAGGACAAGCGTCGATCAAATTGTAATCCATCCCCAAGTTTTACAAGATCTTTCTTGCTTTCTCTCTGGAATATGGCATCACATTATCAGCTGGCAGTATGTGCTCTTTGAGCAATATACACAATGAAAAAAATACGGTACAATTGCATAAAAAGCTATCAGATCATTACACATCTAGAGTTTTTTATTAAAGTAAACACATTGTAATAGATCAGCTGAAAAGCATTGTGACTCTAGTGTCACTCCATCCAAATTTTGTCTGCATGTTGAGAAGAACCAGAAGCGCCTTCAATCTAGACACACGTGCCCCATCATACAATGGTGTATCGGCTTCACTTTTCATATCATCTTAGATAAGCCTTTCTGAATCCATGATCGTCTCGATCTTGGGCTTAAACATTGCCTCGTTGGGAATGTGGTCTGCATGATCATCCCCCGAGCTGTCAGAGGCTACATCTTGTGGCCTCACATATGATGCTTGACCAAAGCGCCTGCGAATACATCTATTGGGTTGCAACATTGCTGCCTATTGGCCAACGTCAGAGTCCCACGAGTTATAATTGGCAAAAAAATCAATCTACAATAGATGGATTGAACTTGCCAAATTCACGAACGTGCTGCAAAGAAACGCGTCTTGTCCATCACACACCATGCTTGCATTGATTACAAGGACATAAGATCCTCGTTGAGAGATAGTTGTTTCGATTGGACGGCCCCACATCCTCGTCACTACTCATAATAAAGGTAAAAACCTTATAGTCTGGACAAAAAATTTAATCTTCTATTGGCATTCTCCGTCTTTTCTCTCTCTCTCATTCACACTGTAAACTACCTCACATTCTCTAGTCATGTCCAATCCTCGCACACCTCGGTCTAGAGGTGCACGGAGATCAGAACCACCGAGTTATAATCTCGTCTTTATTGTTCAATGCCTATATTTGTGAGTAGAAGAAATCTACACACCCACGTCTACATGATAGTGCATGTAGTGGACAAAACCCCTTTGCCTCTTCTCTAGTTGTAGCATTTCACAGCATCTTAACATCTTTTCACAATAGATCTTTGTTCGAGGGATTACTTAACACATTACATGTTGGCCTCCAATCTGAGTATCATGCCGTTGAAAGCTTTTCAGCTTAAGGTCGCATCCTAGAGAGGAAGAGAGGGATCACCGTTCGTCTAACTCTAATTTTTTTACCGTAATTTCGAAGGTAAACTCTAATATAAAAACTCAATCCAAAATCTAATCTTAAATCTAACCTAATTGAACATGTGGTGATTCGCTCCATTGAAGGGTAAAAGAGATACCAATGGGGCTACTACCTACGTAGATGTGAATGGGCCTCACTTCATAACACAATTTTAAATATCAATTTCGTCATTTGCTCTCGCACGTGCGCTCTCCCTCTCGTTCTCTCTCTCGCTCGACAGCAGCAGTCGAACATGCAGGTGGAATTGCTGGTCCGCATGGTCCATCAAACATAAATCTAGATCTAAGTTAATTTTAATCTCAAAATAAACCTAAATTTAATCTAAGCTAACGTAAATCTAAATCTAACGTAAATAAACCTAAATCTAATCTAACGTAAATCATACTCAAAATAGACCTAAAACAAATCTAATCTAACCTAAATAAACCTAAATCTAATCTAACGTAAATCTAAATCTAACCTAATGTTAAACTCAACATAAACGCAAATTTAAATGTAATCTCCTCGTTGGTTAGATCTTTAAGGTCTTGAGTTCAACTCCTTGTCGGCTAGATCTTTAAGGTCTCTTGGGATAGTTTCCTACAACGTTAAAACTCTCTTCATCTCGGGTGTGTGTGTGTGTGTGTGCCCCAATAAAAAGAGGAAAATGGTATAACCTTTCTATCACCCAAGTGGGGTAGATTGGTTATGCCATTTCCATTTTGAATAACAGGTCTTGAGTTCAACTCCTCGTCGGCTAGATCTTTAAGGTCTCTTGGGATAGTTTCCTACGACGTTAAAACTTTCTTCTTCTCATGTGTGTGTGTGTGTGTGTATGCCAATAAAAAGAGGAAAATGATATAATCTTTCTATCACCCAAGTGTGGTAGATTGGTTATGCCATTTCCCTCTTGAATAACAGGTCTTGAGTTCTTAAATCCAAATCGGCTAGATCTTTAAGGTCTCTTGGGATAGTTTCCTACGACGTTAAAACTCTCTTCTTCTTGGGGGTGTGTGTGTTACAATAAAAAGAGGAAAATGGTATAACCTTTCTATCACCCAAGTGTGGTAGATTGGTTATGCCATTTTCCTCTTGAATAACAGGTCTTGAGTTCAACTCCTCGAGGGGCTAGATCTTTAAGGTCTCTTGGGATAGTTTCCTACAACGTTAAAACTCTCTCTCTTCTTCTTTTTCTTCTTCTTCTTCTTCTTCTTTCTCTTTTCTCTCTCTCTCTCTCTCTCTCTCTATTTGTTTTATATATTTCTCTGTCTTTCTCTCTCTCTCTCTCTCTCTCTCTCTTTTCCTCTCTCAATGTGTGTGTGTGTGTTTTTTGTTTATGCATGTCATCTCTCTCTCTCTCTCTCTCTCTCTCTCTCTCTCTCTCAAAAACACAATGTGTGTGTGTGTGTGTGTGTGTGTGTGTGAGAGAGAGAGAGAGAGAGAGAGAGAGAGAGAGAGAGAGGAGAGAGAGAGAAAGAGGGGAAGGGAACAATGAGAGAGAGGAGAGGGAAGGAGCATACTTGGCTCTCCTTCCTCTCCTCGTGTGTGTGTGTGTGTGTGTGTGTGTGTGTGTGTGTGTGTGTGTGTGTGTGTGTGTGTGTGTGTGTGTGTGTGTGTGTGTGTGTGTGTGTGTGTGTGTGTGTGGAGAAGAAAGAGAGAGAGAGAGGGAGAGCGCGAGTTACCTTTGCTTGCTTGAGCATTGAAAACTCAGATCTGAGATCTGAGTTTTTGGGCAGTCTCAGTTTATTTTTCACCCCTGTCGGCGTCGCTATGAGTGTCGCATAGTTACAAGTAAACTAGCAACGCCCATAGCAATGCCGTGGGTTTTCACTTTTGAGCATCGAGGCTGCGTGCGTTGCTAATGTGAAGTACCTCATGTAGTGGTCATGGCTTGGTTTGGGTGCTTGAGGCTCTCTCAACTTAACCAAGATGGTTACTCATGATATTATTAATTCCTCAACAATGTTGTAAGGCACTGTGATCCCTGTTTACTAGTCATTTTGGAAGACTGTCTATAAACAGTGGAGAAACATGCATCAATACTGTCATTTATCCAAAGAGGATAGGTAGATTACAAGTGCAATCTAGTTTAATACCTAATTGGAGTTTTCTTACCATAAGGTAAAGCATGTTTGCGACTAGGTTTAGTGTCTTCATGCTTAAGTCAGGTTCTCAACCTTGAACCTCAGTATTGTCATTTATCCAAAGAGGATAGGTATATTACAAGTTTAATCTTGTAATAAAGGATATGTGAAGCGCGTACATTAGAAGAAAGCAATCCAATTAGAAATCATGTATCGCTGTAGTTGGAGTTTTCTTACCATAAGGTAAAGCATGTTTGTGACTAGGTTTAATCTCTTCATGCTTTAGTCACGTTCTCAACCTTGAATACTAGTTATTTTGGGGATGTTTACCGATGCAATAAGATAACAAGTCAATGACTTAAGTTTTGCTAATGAGTTACGTCAGCATGTTACTTTCATGAAAAGTGAGAAGAGGTATTCTTTGTGACACGCCCTCGTTGGCGACAACTCATTTAGTAATATACTCAAGTGAGTTTTGAATAGAGTCTATATAATATGTTAGATATGACCCTACTATAGAAAACGATTCCAAAGGGACAACAATGTGGAGAATCAAGATGTTATTCTTGGTTTCATTGGACCTCCTACTAAACCATATTTTAATCAAATGACAGTTGGATCCACGAAGGATTCCAATACAAAAAACATTAGTGTTCTTATGAAGATACCACCACTTTCGTTTCCGACGATGAAAACACTTCACCAAGGGGAAAGTACTGTCATGCCTAGGGTAAGACGACCGAGCATGCCAAGGGCCAAGACAGACATGGGGTACAAGGGATCCCTATTATTAGCAAGGCAAGGCCTATATAAGGCACGGTTGGGTGGAAAGAGGAACGCTCTAGTCCCCAGTTCTCACAATATACCTAAAAAATCATGTCTCTTAAAAGATTGTTGCAAGGGTGTGTAAACACCTCTGTAATTCATTACCCATATCCACCAAAAATCTTGAAACATCAAGCTCTGCATAAGCTGAAACTGCATCTTCAACCTGAAAATTTATACACTTATCGTGCTTTCAAAAGTGCATTACACACGCACATTGTGCAAAATACAAAACCTGAAATATCTTGTACACAATAAGTCTGAGCTGAATATCAATAAATTGATGAGGAATTTGCAAAGAGTTTCTTAAGTAGGTAGAATTCTAAGGGAATTTTAGGTAGAATTTCCATATCTGCATTCTATAAAGATAAAAATAATTTGCAAAAAATGTTACTATGCACAAAACTTTCAAGGTAGTACCTTCACCTACAAACTATTTTCCACATTGTCTTTTGAGCTTCCACAAGAGCATACATCACTCTCAGCTATGCTCACAAGCTCCCATTGTGTTTTCACAAAGCTTCCAAGCTTTCTTGATCTCTCCATTGCTGAGAGAAATCAAGATATTCCCTTGGAGAGAGACACAGAGAGAGAGAGAGAGAGAGAGAGAGAGAGAAGAATGGGGTGGAGAAAAGTGGCCTAAAAGTAGCCTTATCCTTTTATGTATAAAAATAATAAGTGAGTGGGTTAGTGAGATCGGTGGGTGGTGGGTGGTGGACACTAAACGTCCGTCCTTGGGCAAGACACATGCTTCCTTTATTCCAATACCTTTCCTCTTTTGCAACCCACTTATGCAAGGAGCTAATAAACACTCTCCCTACCCTTATACACCTTTGATATTCTAGCCCTTAACCTTTCTCCCCAAAGGCTCCTCCCCCTTGAACATTCCTTCTCTAGAGCTCGTCTCTCGCATACCGCTCCCCCCCCCCCAAAATGTCCCCTCTCCTACCCTTTTCCATCAAGATCTTATATCCCTACTCTTCCCCACCGAGGACATTATGAACTACCTCAAGAACGCTATCAGCTTGCATCACAACAACTCCATCTGGCATGTATGGGTGCCTACCATAAAATATATCAAATAGCATTGCAAGCCTGTATGGTTTTGTTCCAAACTTCAACACCTTCCAATGCCACAAAATAGCATTGCAAGCATACATTCTATTGTTCTAGACTCTAGTATCTTTAATCGATTTAATTAGCATACGCTGTTGTGTGCACTTTGGGCATCCCATTTTTTGTATATTTGTACATGTGGAAATGACCCTGTATGTCAAAAGACAGATTGAGCATCCTTTTTGTGGGATTTTTAGCTTGCTTTAGGAAGAACATGTACATGTAGCGCATGTTTCTTGAACAGCGCCATTTCTTAGGTTATTGTAAGTGCCCATTAGTGAGTTTTTTGAGCAAGTACTTGTATATAGCTAAAACTCTTGCAAACATAAACAATTCAGCCAAATATCATAATTTCTCAAATATTGGGTTGTTGTGCCTTCTTCATGCTTTTTGATGTAGTTTTTTGCCCTCGACTAGCCTTTCCTACATGTAGTCATGTTAAGACATCTTTCTATCCGCACCAAGTTTGCACATAAAAGTGCATAAATTTGAAATTTGTGGTCCTCAAAACTTTTGGTGCAGAAAATGTAGAGAATTTTGGAGGCTTGAAAGCATCCCTTTTGGAGTTGTGGTTAGGAATATACAATCTATTTCCCACAAGGTACATGATATGGCACCCCACAAGTATCTTGGTGTAGGGTAAGTTGAAGAAGCTTGCTTTTACGTGGTGTGTATACACTTTGAAATTGTAGTTTTGAAGAATTATTGGGTGAATGGGGGAGATCTTTTTCTCAAGTGCATTGTTTGATGTGTGCTATAGTTCCATGCTAGGTAGGTACTTCCTATTTTCCACGGTGGTCTTTTGGTTGGGCATGTGCTTTTAAATTCCCAAGGGATCACTTATCTTTATGTTCTTGTTGGGGTTGTTTTGTTTCCATATGTGGTGTTGATCTTGTGTCTTGAGTTCTATTGGGAGACATTGCTATAGAGGTGCCCCTTGCATTTGTTTTTCACCAATGTTTTCGTGCCCTCATTGAGGATCTTCTTCAAGTGACTTTCGTTTGAAAATTTTGATGCCTATGATGGTAGAGTTTCCAAGTTTTTATGGTCATGTAGGTGAGTATGCTGATGAATTTATTTAAATATGGAGTTTTATTGCTTGCTTGCAGATAAGGAAGATCCAATGCTTATGCTGAAGTTTTGGTTCTTTTGCTTGAAAGACAATGCAAGGGAATGGTATGATGTAGTATGAGTCTTGGTTAAAATCATCTCAATATTCACAAGTGGTGACTTATCATGAAGTCAAGAAGGATTTACTTGAGAGGTTAAGGAAGTTAGAGGACCCACCAGATATATGGCACTCCATCGAAGGATTTATACAAGGAGATGATCAAAGTTTCAAGTAGTTCAATGATTTGTGGAAGAGATGGTGTGTTGCTTCCGGCTATGAGGTTCCTCCTCTTTTGCTTAAATTAATAAGGATTCTATCAAAGTTTAAGGTAGTTTAATGATTTGTGTAAGAGATGGTGTGTTGCTTCCGTCTATGAGGTTCCTCCTCTTTTATAATACTTGTCTTGTTGGTGAGGATCCTCCTCTTTTGTTGGTAAGGATCCTATAACCGAGGAACTTCATGATGTGTATACTGATGTGGGTATCCGTGCCTTAAATGATAAAGATAATGTTAAGATTGTAGAGGATATGAATAATTATGGATATGCTCTTGTTATCCCTCGTGTGAATATGGTTGATTCTACCTTGCTTGATCTTCTTGTTAAGGAGCCTAAGGTATGCATGGAAGATGGCTTACATATCAAGCATGGCATGGTTGAATTGAATGGATTCTTAACAAAGAGTGGGGAGAATGAGATGGATATGCATGGAATATGAAAATGGCTGAGAATAAAATCAATTCATTTTTGGATGAGATGCCTAATCGTTACACGCATGATGTTGAGATGGACAAGTCTCCATATGTGGTCTTAGTTGAGAGCTTACCATGCTTAAGAGGAGAAAGAATGAAATATATGTTTCTTCCTTTGATATTAGAAATAAATTAGAAATAAAAGATATTTTGGATTCATTGAAATGTATAAGTCTTTCTCATATGTATGTCATATGGAATTTTGATAGAGGAGGACATAGTATTTATGGTACTATCGAGCAGCTCTAGCAAACTAGGGGTTTGGCAATGTTGCATGCATTTTGGGCACCCCATTTTTTGTAAATTCTTACATGTGTACATGACTTCGTTTTTCAAAAGGGTGTGTGGGTTTTCTAGATTGCTTTAGGAAGCACATGTACATGTAGTGCAAGTTACTTGACTAGCACCACAGATTAAAGGCCTCTCCATACATCTCCATCCATCCATGCTACAAGAGAAAATATGAACTTTTTAAAGCATAGTAGAAACCATTGGAGTGTCAAAAATCTTGAGATTTGTTCGAGGTTCCTGAAAATGAACCTGTGAACACATCTTCTCCAATCCTGCCAACTTTGCATAAGCTCTTGTCAATCTAGTCTCTGCTACTCTACTCAATGAAAACACCAGTTTGCTAAAGGCTAACCCAAGATAGGTGTATGCACTTGTATACTCCACCGTCTCATGGGCACCCCATGGCCATATGTAAATGTAGGCACTGACCTTGTGACCCAGTACGGTGTGGTGTACACCATAAACTTCGTTTTGCGTAGGTTAATAAAGAATCCACTATCGTTAGCAAATGTGTCCAAATCATGTAAATGATGCTAAATCCCCTTCAGGGTCCAAAATCAACACATATCATCAAACATATAATGATAGTGGGATCCATGTCCTTGCCACCTATGCTTCTCTACAATAGGAAGAGGATGGGGTCTATGAGGGCCTCTTTATTTTCCATGATCTTATGATCAGGGTGATTATCATTTTGACAAATAGGTGCATGCCATGTGTGCAAAAAACGGTGAGTGGTCAAAGGATGCACTTTTCCCCCCAAAAAGGATGTGGAAACTTTTATGATTTTTGGCCTTCCATAACTCCCATATATGATTTCCAATTTGTGTGGAGATCATAGATCTGCAATTTAGGCATCAAGCTCTTTCCATGGATATGCTACATGATATGGTTTTACTCGCTAGATTTTGAATTCCATTTTGAATTTGAATAAGCTAGTTGTTTTGCCTATTTGAATTCAAAATATTTCCTTTGATTACTTCCTTAATACTGAAGGTTTGACTTCCTTAAATTTCCAAATAGAGGCCTCCTAGACCCCATTCTCTTCCTAATGATCACCATCCCTCTCAATGTAGTCAACAACCTCATCCACATACCTGCCAAATAGTATAGGAGATAGCAGGAAGCACTATTTTACCCCGCTAGTGCATTGAAACAAATCAAAAATCCCGTTTGGAGTGTGTACATTCCCCACTACTGACCTTTATTAAGCCTTGATCCATCAAATCATGTCATACAATCTAACCTCTAACCAACCCATTTTATTTTCTCATATTAAATGGATCATTTATGTGGAAGAATAAACTAAAACAAGGATGAGAATATAGACATGTGCTTACAGGTCTATCTCAACACGGGGCCAATGGTAAAGAGGTCCAAATGAGAGAGGATCTGTCAAAGACCAAGGCTAGCCAATGGATCTTAAATAACTTAGGGCTAGCTTCATTGAAGACCTCCAATGGTTAGTGATTGAAATAGTTAATTTCTTTTAAAAAGTTTATGTTGCGCTCCTGATGCATGAAGCTTTCCATCTTCATGGTAGCACCTAGGTCACAAGGAACATCAAGATTGTATTGTACCAAGTCTCTCTTAATGGGAGAATCTATAATACAAATGCGGATTGGAGGGGAGACCAGCTACACATAAATCCGATCCTCAACTGTTGTCAAGTTCTCTAAACTCTCTCTCTTGCAAAAGTATTGCTCATGCCAAGTTAATTAAGTACTATGTTTATGTTTCTACCACCAATTAAGTTCACCTTCTTGTTCTCCAAGTAATCTCCCAAAAAATCTCTCTTTAATTCTCCTTCCGCTATTCTCAAAGTTCATAGGTCATTTCTATTACATTGTTCTGAGAGCATTTGGTTTCTCTTTTCTTGCTTAAGAAGAGAGGTCCTTAAGTATCCTATTAATGGTTGATTTTGTTAATTATATTAGGGTAAGTGGGATTGCGATTTATTACCGATTTTGTTGAGCCCACTATGTGGGATATGGTGCACACCTCGATATCTTTGGTCTTAATAATGGATTCTTTTTAGACTTGCCTACGGCTTTACCATTATTGAGCCATAAGAATTCTGAAAGGAGCTATCCCTCGGCAATTCTACAATATTTGACCCACTACACTACTCTTTATAAATAACTAATTCGAGCCGTGGGTGTAGATGCTTAAGTGCTGATTTTCAATGGCTAAGAGGAGTAGCAACTAAGGTTTTGGATTGCCAAAGAATACACTAAGTAAACACATACGTAAGTTCAATTAGCATGGCTAACAATAACCAAGAGAGTAGAATGAACATTGATAAGTTTGATATTTCACATGAAGGTGCTAATGATGATGCCCCCATGTTTGTCAATTATGTGGTTACCAGGTTGCAGCAAGCTATGAGCAACTCTGCTTTGCAATCCAAAGTTACTCAGCAACTTCGTGCTTATGGAATTTTCCTTTCTCTCCAAGAGGAGAGAGAGCTTAGGAGGCCTCTTGATGAGACCCCCAAAAGAAGACTCTCTCCCATATGAGAGGAGGAATCCAAAGAATTCTAAAGTAATGAATCCCTAAGTTTTGCTGAAGATGTGGCTTCACGAAGATGGCGATCTTGACGGTTGCCAACTCCTCCCAAGAGGAAACGGTCAACCCATAGTTCTTCTCCTTGTCACTCCAAAAGGGAAAAGAGGAAACAAAGGAAGAAAAGGGCAAGAAAGAGGTCACCCTCTTCTCCTCCTTCTTCACCTTCCTCCTCTTTCGATGAAAACTATGGCTACTCTCCTAGAGAATACAAGAGGGGATGACACTGCAAATCATACCCTGCATGGCAAAGTATTGTAGAAAGAATATGGAGGAGACGTAGTTGAGTTACAAGACAAGGCGACCAAGGTCTTTTGGTTGCAACATCCAGTGGTAGCTGTGATCGCAATTGATCCTTATGAGTTAGTGCATTCAAAGCGTAGATATTGCTTAAGTCTGACTCATGCTATAGATCTTGTGTACACATTTTGTAACCAGCGTCTCATTCATGCACCCACAAAGATAGCCGCATGTGCGACCAAAGTACACTTTGGAGTGCTTTAGACTCATGAAACGGTGGCGGAACAGAGGTCTAGCGATGATGAGATGGAGTGGGAAATGGCTTCAGAATGTTCATACAATGAAGAGGTTGATCACCTGGTACCTGTGATAGATGGAAAAATGTAAACATCTTTTCATAATAATGTATCTGCTCTATCTCACTGTAGCTCACTATTGAGCTATATATCTCACTTTTTTTAATTAAGAGCAACATGCACACCTTTGGACAATGTATAAGTCTTCTTCATTAATTTTTTCAAGTATTAAGGAGATTTCGTGCAAACATAAGTATTGAGGACATGATGTGGCAATCAAATAAAATAATATTAACAAATTCTAAACAAAATGACATCTACAAACCATATTCTCAACAAAGTCATCAATTAGCAACTCCAAAATGAATTCATTGCCATAAACATAGAGAGAATACAATGCGTCTCAAAAAATGACGGGGTAATTTACAATGTCTTTAAGAAACTGTGATATCCACCGCTTCTTCAAGATCTATGTTCAAAGCTACCTCAAGCATATCCACCGTTTCTTGAATATGTGCCTCATGACTTGGTCCCGCCTCCTCAGGCAGGGGAGAGAGAGGACCATATCACGATTTTTATCTGGCAAGTTTTTGTGATAAAACAACTACTTCTACTTCTTTGGCTACCAATTTCTCTTGTAGCGAGAGAACGCTCTCTCCTTGGCTGGCTAGTGTAGCCCCCTAAGACACGATATTAACAATTTTTCCATGCTCATCTGGTAGGAGCACAATAGACACATTCTCAAATTACAAGGTATAATTTCAATCATTGGATGGCCTCAAGCCTGCACTATCTGGGAGCGTGTGACCAACACGCTTAATGCCTTGTAACATGCTGAGGAGATCATGTGAGGAGTTGCACTTGGTGGGATTGGGAGATACACAAGTGTGTAGGACTTCCTGAAAGTGTCTGAGGAAAGAGATATAATTAGTTTCATCATCCTTAGTTAAATATTTAAGGAGTTCTTGAATGAATTTACAAAGGGAGTAGATATCTTGGTTGCATGTGTGGATTGAAGGATTTGTGGATATACATTCGGGAGCCACCCACCAATAACGCTTGCTCTAGGTTTCCCTTGTGAATGGGAGAATATTGGCAATTTCAGAACTATGTTCTCTGTGAAGGACAAGGTTGTAGTACCCCAATCACATACACCAACATATATGCCAGCCCAACCAAAATGCAGCAAGATATTACTCTCATGAACATCATTGTGAGTGATGCTAATTGCGTGCAAGAACATGAAGGTTCGGAGCAATCCATTAATGATAGGCCATTTATTTTGCTTCATGGCTTCAACAGTTTACTAACCCTTTCTCATGGCCACATTCTCCCCCTCCTTTTGGAGTCTCTCTAGCCAATGGTCGAGGTTTCCACCATTCCACATCTTGAAGATGAGAGTGGGAGATTGTGTGGCATGTCTTTCCAATCTAGAGCAGCAACGATTCCACTATGAGTGATATTCATAATTTTTGCCTCATGCAACACTATGTCGTTGGCACTCTTATGTCCATCACCTTGGACTAGCTTGCCGGCGTAAAATTAATTTGTGAAGGTCTCATAATTGACTTTCACCTTTGTGACCATACCGTATCTACATTATCCAATGCTTGCAATTTGTGGAAATTCAATTCAAGCCATGCGCATGATGACGAGGTTGCATGGGTCTAAACTTCCCATGTTGCGCAACATTGGGACATTGCTAGAGATTGGTACTTCCGAAGTGGCAGGAACTTTGGGTACATCCTTGGGCTCTTCTATATGCGGTCTCTTTCCCTCTTGCTTCATCCTTCTATAGAGGACCTCCACTTCCTTCATGCAGTCCATGAAGTCAAACTTCCTTCCCTTTAATTTGCCTATCAAGGGTTTTTGCAACTCTGCAAAACTTTCCCTATGCTTCAACTCACGTCGTGTCCCAACTAACCACTTGTAAGGACTTCAATCCCACCTGAAGCACTACAAAATTTTGCAACTAGCACTACATAACTCATCCAAAAATGATTTGTATGAGGACTCTGTAAGACTTCCTGGAGGCGATCACTTTCTAATCCATAAAGATGAGTGCATACAAATTCTCCGACATATTTGTGCTTAGCTTCCGTTACCTTGCCTATAGTACCCATGATGTACGTAGAAGCTAAAACTAAGAAACAAAAACCATAACCTCTCATCCTCTGGATGCTTATCCTATACGCTACCAAATGATTCCATGCTAGTAGACAGAGTTGTTACATATAACAATTTGACTACAAGGTAGGACACTGCTTTTGTTTCTTATAGTAATTTTGGAGGGATGCCATGTCAACTCCATCATACTTTCGTATGGCACTTATATGCTATATTTGTTTCCAAATGTTACTAAAACATTCATTTGGAATTGTAGATTGCCAAAGCCGAAATTTTAGAATTGTAAACCTATCCAAGAAAACACTCTCTCTCATGACTTTGGTGATTTTTGTGAATTCAGCTTTGCAGCTATACTTTGAAAGCACACTTGTTAAAAGTTTACTTATAGTAGTTGATAATAAAATCACATATACGTGTTTTAGAAAGTTGTTTAAGTATCATGTGGACCATGATTTACATGTTATTGAAAGATAAATTTATGTCCCTAGAAAAATGGTGAAAAGAGTTGAAACTAGTTTGTACCCTAGACACTTGATCATGATTAACACTAGAATGGTGACATGAGCTTAAGATGGTTGCACAACCAACTGAAAAGCGCACAACAATGCGGTGAAGAAGTGACTGAGGAAGAGTGGAGTACTCTAGGGTTGCGCGACCAAGGTAAGTTTGCAATGTACGACAATAACTTTCTAGATGTTTGAACGGCCACTCATAATCTTTGTTGGTTGTAGTATAAGTCATACACAACAGCATGGTGTAAAGGTCGACATTTTAGGGTGGAACGGATCGACAAAAAACGTTTTACTCAAGATTGTGGAATCATGGCAAAATTTGAATAGTCTAGTCGACGACGGTCCTCTGATGCAGATCCTGTGGTGGCGGAACTCACTTACTTTGGCACGCTACAAGAGTTTTGATCAATTACAGAGGATTTTTTGTCGAGTTGTTCGACGTGCAATGGTTCAAGATAATCATGGAGGGTCGCAACGCTACTGTGCGTAGAGGAGAGTCTGGTTTTCTTGAGGTGGATTCAACTAAGAAATGGACTGACCTAAGAGACACTTTTGTACTACCCGAGCATTGTGAACAAGTAAGTATGTAAATAGTTAACGTGTGTTTTAGAATTTATGTGCTTGGAAGCTCTGCTGTAAGTTATGTGGCTCTGGCAGGTGATATTTCATCCCACAAAGTCTGCATCAAACTGGTGGTACGTCATAGAGGTAGCCCCTCGTAGTGCACGGACGTATGAAGGCTACCACGTGCCAATCACAGCGGCATCAATGGAGGAGATCCGAGAAGATGCTTAGTCAGAAGCCGTGGAGGTGGTGCCAGACGAACATCAACCTGTTACTCTCTATGGGGTGCATGCAGAGGATCTACAAAATGAAACAGAGGACATCTGTTTAAACGGAGAGCTCTATATAGATATAGGAAGTTATGCTGAGCTATGCGAGGATGAGAGAGAGATCTCTTAAAGCCATAAATATTGTTTTTTGTAAACTCAGAGTTATGCACTTGCCTCTTTCATCACTCAAGTTGAATAGAAGAAAAACGCTTTCTGTTGTTGCTATCCTTTGAACATTCCAAAGCTACAAGCACTGGAGTGTTCTTGTATGATTCTCCGGCTCTTTAAGTATTTGCGTCATTGCGTCGTTGTATTTCTCTCTCTCTCTCTCTCTCTCTCTCTCTCTCTCTCTCTCTCTCTCTCTCTCTCTCTCTCTCTCTCTCTCTCTCTCTCTCCTCTCTCTCTCTCTCTCTCTCTCTCTCTATCTCTATCTATCTATCTATCTATCTACTTGTCCATGTTTTCTAATCCATTCATTCAATATTAAGTTTAAATGTTCGTGTGTTTAATGTAGGTATGGATGATGATCAGTTTCTTTCTTCTTTGTCACCCCAGCAGAGACAGTGGTACGTGGAGCGTCATCGCTCAGGCGTACCATCGCGCGTTCCTACTCCATCCACATCTCCCTCTATTTCGAAGTCCTCAGCGCGCTCCAAAGCTTCGGTGTCGACGAGACGATCTTCACAGTCGTATAGGCACCAGCGCTCTAGTGGTGGCGGTGGCTGTGGCGGTGGCGGTTGTTGTGGGGGTGGCGCCACCGATGCTTCGACACCGCCTCGTGTTCAACGAGGCTCTTTACCCTCCCCTTCTTTGCCCATCCCGACACCAGCCACGGCATCCCCATCGACACCAGGTTTTGCGCGGCTGAGTGCCGTTCCCCATAGCTACACACCACTAGCTACTCCTCCACGAGTCACTCCAGTGGACACTCCTCGCTTCGGGGCTCAGACTCCAGTGGAGACACCTGGCGTTCGTACCCCCATTGACATGCCGCTAGAGACCCTTGTCAAGACACCCAGGTTCACGCGTCAGCGGCGAGAGTGCTTGCCTTACTCCGTCGACTTCAGCGGCGGCATCATCTTGGATGATGACGGCAAGAAGGTGATTTCGCGCATGCGTGGTCTTTGCTCTCAGGTGTTTAGACACTACATACTAAACACCTGGAGTGAAATACCGAAATAATTAAAAGACAGAGTCATCAGCATGCTTCATGACGAGTTTCCCGTTCCAACACGGGATGACCGCTTCAATGAAGATGTGATGAAGGTTCGAATGCGCGAATACTGCAAGCATAAGCGTTCCGAAGTGCAAAAATCAATCAAGCATAGATGGAACAGACCAGATTGGCTGGCCAAAGAAGATTGGAAGCATGCGAAGAAAGAAGCGCGCGAGAATCCCGACAAATGGAAGCAACAAAAGGAGGCAGCCATAGCGCGAGTAGAGGCAGGGAGCTCGCACCACTTCGGGAGCGCGGGTGGGGGGCATCATTTGAGGCCGATTTTGTAAGTGTTTTCGCATCTATGTTCGATAGTTTAGGGTTTATGGGATTTGAAATTCTAACATAATGGATTCTTTGTATGTTTGGCAGTGGTCATTTACAGGACGTGATCCCACTCCGTAGGAGTGTGAGTACGCAGGCAGGAAGGGCTTAAACGCCCTTATAGACATCCTGACTTCTCGCAGCGGCATGGTTAGTATTAGGGTTTATTCTTTTCTATTTATTGTATTGTTTTATAAACGTCGCTCGCTATATGTTTAATTATACTTACAAAAATCTATCTTATTGTTTTTTTTTTGCAGAATCCGACAGATATGCCGCTTAGACGTGATGAGACGTCTGATTAGACGACGTCAGTTTAGCCATAGCTAGATAGCATTAGTTTCTTTTTGTCCTAGCTTATGTATCATGAGACCATGTAACTATGTATTTTTGAAAACCATGTACATTTTTTAAATAATGACAATGGTATCTATTACATTTGCAATGATTAACAATCAAGTGATTTTGTTGCTATGTACAATTGTCATTTATTTACTTCCATCAATTCACGCTTGTCATTTTTGTATCTTTATTTTGCAAACAATACGCACTATGGATGATGGAGTTAATGATTATATTGTCTTGTGGCTGACTATTTTGGGTCTATATTTACCTTTGTACTTTTTTTCAAAGGTAAATTGACCAATAACACATTCAATATGGTTGATGGGTGAATGCCCTTCCACCAAAAAATTTTAATCTCGGGCGTCGCTATAGGCGTCGCTACATTGTGCACTGCAGCGTCGCTATAAGCGTCGGTATTTACGGCCCTGCAGCGTCGCTATATGCGTCGCTATGAGCGTCACTATACGCGTTGCTATATATTGACGCCTGTAGCGATTTCTATAGCGACGTTCTCTTATCAACGTTGTTAGCGACGCTTTTTGCGACGCCGGGGGATTAAAAGACCCAATGTATTTTCGTCGCTATAAGCGTCACAAGAGTACACAACCTCTTGTAGTGGTACTTTTGTGTCCTATTAAGTGACTATCTTGCTTGAATTGTTGAAGAGTATGAGAATAATTTTCTAGGTGCTATATATCCACAAAGTTGCCTTATGAGCTGAAAAAAACTTGACTTTTTTTTGGAATATCGATCTCACTGGCATTAACCTTACTCTTGCACAACATTTTTAAACCTAAACTGTGTGAAAAAATAGGTCTTTTTTTTGGATTTTTCTTAAATTTTTGTAACTATTACACTCTAAACTTCATGTTTATGAGGTTTAGATTGCTAGAGGATAAGCCTTCATAGTTCTCAACATGTTTTGATGAGGGAGAAGTAAGTGTTAAAATTGAAACTTATGACCAACTTACAAGAATTGCATAATCTTATTTTTTTGGCCAAAATCACTTTTATGATTTTTTTGGTGGCTTTCTTGAGATCCAAATTCGATTTCATTGTGTAAGTGGCATGTATAACATGAAGGCAATCTTTCTTGAGTTTAGTGGGACCTAATACGCTATATAGCATAGTATATGATCATGGTTGAGTTTTTTTATTGTTGCTGAAAAATACGAAACATTTTAGTGTAGCAAGTATAGCTTTCTCAATATTGCTAGTTTCTTAGACCAATTGTGTGTATTTTGTAGGTAGAAACCATATATCATAAACTACAAATTTGGCTATACATTGAGCAGTTTCTATGGGATTCTAGCTAGAGCTTATAATGTTGAACCCAATTTTGTCATGTTTGTTGTATTTAGCACTTCAGCATTGTCCCCAAGGTTCCACTTAGTAAGAGATCCACTATTCTTTTGGCATGCTCCATAGGCCCTTTTGAATTCAAAGGCCCAAAAGGAACTAAGAAAACATGTATATATATAGTATTAGTATTGAGGGTGACTATAGAAACTTTGATCATAGGTCCGTAAAATGAGAGAAACGCAACTTTTTTGTACTAATTTATTCCCCCAAAAAACAATAGTGAGACGAAAGCAACCATATGTTTTGATCACCAACCCATTGAACTTAATGGCGCATTTTATCTCATGTCCTACAAAAATCCCCACTCTTATTTATATGCAATCAACAATAAGAAATGGTTGTTTTGGGCAAAATGCATCGGTCCATCAATTTTGGAGGCTTGTTGTGACCAAGAGATGAGAATTTTTACAAGTTTCTTATATTTGGCATATGTATAGTCCTGGAACTAAAAGCTCATGAAAGGATTTTTCAAAATGAGTGGATCTATTATGGTGTTGGATTTTTTTCCAAAACTCTGAAAGGGAACTTTTATGTCTTGTTAGGTTACCAGACTAGTGTTAAACATTACGTTGCATAATGCGAGGTCATTGTCGTACTTTGAATCTCTATGATATTTGCTTCAAATCTTTTAAAGAAATATACCATAAAATAAGACAAACCAAACATGACTAGTTTTTTATGATGCAGATTTGACAAAATAATATAGAAAAGACTACTAAAATTATAATTGTGAAACTTGTGAAAACTCCTTATACACCCCTCAAGTTTCAAAAAATGCCAATGTTTGGCCAAATTTTATGCACTTCAATTTTCCAAATTCCCCAAATGGCCCTCATTGACCTCGTAGAAGACATCTCTAAAGACAATTTTGTGCAACTCTTCATGGGAAGATTGGTTCTCCCTCATAGAAGATAATAAAGAGATGATATATTTAAGAGCTTCTGGTGAGTAGTTTTATCTAAGACACTTAGAAACAAATCTCTAGTGTCAAAAAAGATTAGATGATGAGAAAATTGGGATAACGATTTATCCAAAAATGGTACAAAGGTATTGTAGAATTTTTGCAATTTATGGGGTATTTTGGGAATTTCCACAAATTTCATGGATATATTGGTAAATTTTTCACCAAAATATAATAAGCTAATATTCTATAATACATTCATCAATATCCGATAATGGTTTTCGCTTTGAAAGTGTAGATAGTCATATTTCATATTCGCATGCTTTCTGATTTTGCTTTTCGGTTTTGCTTTTGCGATGCATTGCACGCATATAATCAGAATGAGCTGCATACGGCCTGTTGCAACGAAAGATGAACCTCTTTCCCGACTCCCCGCCGAGTTCACCCCCTCGCCAGCAGTCTCCTGCACCTCCACCGTCGCAGGAAGCTCGACATGCAGATGATGACGCAGAGGATGGTCGAACACTATCTCTCTTAGAAGACTGGCTTGCACGCAGGCCGAAAATCGATTGGCTTGACATCCAAGTAAGGCTGTTCTCGCGGGAGCTCGCTCTGGCATCAGCTGAAACTGGACCTGATCTCGTCCTTGGTCGACCTGTGCCCAAGGACGCGCCAAACAATGTCGACATCTGCCGCGCCGCAGATCCTGGTGCGCCAAATGACGTTACTGCTGGCGCAGGCGCCAACGCTTCCAACACGCAAGATGACCCAGTCTTTGCTTGGGAAGGAAAAGCAGCAGTTATCATGCGAGGGCTAGTGGGCTGCTCACCAGCACCACAGCTAATAGGAGATCTAGCTGATCCTACTTTGTGTCCGGCGGCGGCGCCGACCAGCAATGGTGGTATCAGCTTGCATATTGCATCGGCAGCATTAATGCATCATGATGTCCGGAGATATGAACCTTCCTCATTTGATCATAAAGGAAAGACGGTGATGTACAAAGATCTAGTTGAGCCCATGGACATAGATCAGAGGGAGGATGCCGATGATATTCAAACAAGAAACTTGGACGGTAGGCAGAGGGATGGTGTGGACGATATGCAAAAACGAAGCTCTAATGGTAAGCAGAAGCAAATGAATGGCAATTATATGCAGTGCATGAACAGCTTTGACAGAGGGCCGCCAGCTTCCTCCAGTTTACTTGAAAACGAGAAAAAGAGAAAAGTTACTTTTTCTACAAAAGATACATCCCACGTGCAAATTATTAAGCAGCAGACTCGTCCAGATCACATCCAGCGGGATAAATCGAAAAACTCAAAGCGTCATCGAAAGGAAGAAGCCATGGCACCACATCAGGATTATCATCCACAATATATTGCTGTTGCCTCTCACAATGTATTTAACATGGGAGGCTCGGCGTCGACGTTGACACAGAGTGAACCTGCACTATCCCACAAGGCTGACAACAAGATCACAACTATAAGACTAGTTAGCAATAATGCCAACAAGCTGATTACATGCGAAGCAAAAGACAACACAAATTCATTCAAACCTCTGCGGGAGGCAGAAATGCAAGCACTTCTCAAGGATCTTCCGGATGGACGCATCCTCCTCTTTAGCAAGGTGCTCACCCGTAGTGACACAGACAAGGCGCAAAATAGGCTCATGCTTCGGAAAGACCATCAACAAGTTCTATTTGAGCTATGGGGAAAACCAAAACCCAAATATCCACCCATCGACATTGACATGATCGATGAAAATGACCCAAACTTGGCCTCCATCAAGTTCAAATTTAGCTATTGGGAATCCAGTGGTGGCTATGTATTCAATGGAACAACATGGGCAATCTACTCCAAAAGAAGGAGCTTGAAAGAAGGAGACAAAATTATTGTCACTCGGGCCGTTGAAGGCAGCTCCGACTCCATCACTGTTTTCATCAGGCATCACGCCTCGGGGGCTCTAATCCAAAGTGGTAGTGTAGAAGTAGAAGAACCAGTGGAAGACAAAAGAGGTCATTCGGATGTAGATACCGCCATCGCCAACAACATCGATACCAGCAAGTCTACATTGATGGAAGACAAAAGAGGTCATTCAGTCGATGTAGGTACCACGGTCGCCAACAACATCGATACTAGCAAGTGTATGGGAGAGCGTGTAGGGGCTGATCCTACAGAAGCTGTTTTAGGAGAAACAACAGAGAGTATATCAATTAAAAGCTGTGATGCTATCAACAATAATGCACCAAAGAATACAAAGGACATGCAGTTGCAAGAAGACCTAGAAGAACAAAGCCAGAAGGCAACAGACAAAAAGGCTCTTCAAGATTAGCTTTCCAGCTGAATTCATGTTGTATTTCTCACCTATTTCCGTGCCCATTGGGTGGTTCCTAGTTGGTGGGCATTTTATCGTAAGTGCACACGCTCGATTCACCCGCTTATCATTTGGGTGTTGTAATTAGAAGATGTGGAAATCATGATTTGAAATGATGAGGATATTCATGTAATTACTCTCTCTCTCTCTCTCTCTCAAATCTGATTCTTATTTTCAAGGAATGACGTGTATGGGAGAGCGTGTAGCGTCTGATCCTACAGAAGCTGTTTTAGGAGAAACAACAGAGAGTATATCAATTAAAAGCTGTGATGCTATCAACAATAATGCATCAAAGGATACAAAGGACATGCAATTGGAAGAGGACCTAGAAGAACAAAGCCAGAAGGCAACAGACAAAAAGGCTCTTCAAAATTAGCTTACCAGCTGCCAGACAAAAAGACTCTTCAAGATTAGCTTACCAGCTGCCAGTGCCCAATTCATGTTGTATTTCTCACCTAGTTCTGTGCCCATTGGGTGGTTCCCAGTTGGTGGGCATTTTATCATATGTACACACGCTCGATATACCCGCTTATCATTTAGGTGTTGTAATTAGAAGATATGGAAAGCATGATTTGAAATGATGAGGATATTCATGTAATTACTCTCTCTCTCTCTCTTTCTCTCTCTCTCTCTCAAATCTGATTCTTTTTTTCAAGGAATGAGGTGTTTATTATACTCTACAAGAGAAAGCTTTCTTTCAATCAACCTAAAAAGAGCTTATTTGAATGCTTAGGCAGCACCGTGCATGCATCAGAAAAATGTATGATATCTCCAAGATTGAGGGTGTTCAAAAAACACCGTTTTGTAATACTACCAAATGTCAAGAACATTCTGATTGTTTGGATCACTTAATAAAGACAATTACTAAGAAGAAAAAGTTAACAATACCATAGAAGCATCAAACAATGAAACCAAAGAACTTGAATGAGAGAAGTCTCCTCACAATAGAATGCACTTCATTAGAAAAATAGTTTAAAGATTTTTCAAGCTATCCCACAATTTTCGTATCAAAATTGCATTTTGTGCATAGGAGGAGTGTCGAGGCATCATTGCTAAGTTAGTAGGTGCATTAAGGAGGAAAAAAAGTTAGGTCAAATATGTCCTCCTGATATTAATTGCAACTTTGACTAGAGATCAAAAGGGAGATTTGGGGGCTTAGGCATGTGTCTTTAGATGTTGCCTGTCTTATCTATAAGTTTGGTTGCATTTGAACTTTGTTTGCTTGGTGAAATGGGCTTTAAAACTTTTCTGTTTGGCAATTTTGTATCACAAAAAAGGAAAAAGTGTGATTTTGGTCAAAAAGGTATAAATTGCGTGATTAATATCTCTTGGCTTGAAAGTGAAAAATTCTTGCTCAATGACCATACCAAAGCCTAGACATGGTAGCACGATGAAAATCTCTAATTGTTTATGGCATTCTTTTATCATGTTTTGTAGAGAGAAGGTCCAAAATCAAGTAGAGAGGAAGAGAGAGGAGAACGGGGAGGGGTCCATTTCAATTATTGCTGCGAGTATTTCGGCGATCATTACCGCAAGTATTTTTTGCAATTATTATCACGGTATTTACCTTAATTATTTCCGCTACTATTACCTCGTTTATTCTCGTGGCAACAAAATTCTGACTTACCCCCCCCCCCCCCCCCCCCCCCCAAATTTTGGTGTTTCCCTCCTCTCAATAAAAATTAAAGAATATTACATAAAAATTTTAAAAATTTAAGATATGAACATGAAACAATAGCTAGCTATCTAGGATATATTACACTTGGTAACGGCTAAACTAATCACTTTCACTTTATTAACATAATTCAATTGCTAGTTCCCAATTCGTGTTGTATTTTTCACCTGTTTCTGTGTCCATTGAGTGGTGCCTAGTTGATGGGCATTTTATCGTACGTACACACGCTCGATTTACCCGCTTATCATTTGGGTTTGTAATTAGAAGATGTAGAAAGCATGATTTGAAATGATGAGCGAGGATATTCATATAGTTACTATCTCTCTCTCTCTCTCTCTCTCTCTCTCTCTCTCTCTCTCTCTCTCTCTCTCTCTCCTCTCTCTCTCTCTCCTCTCTAAAATATGATTCTTATTTTAAAGGAAAGAGGTGTCTATTATAATCTACGACAAAAAGCTTTCTTTTAATCAACCCAAAAAGAAGCATAATTGAATATTAGGCAGCTCGGTGCATTGCATTCAAAAAACGTTGCTTCATGGCTTGCTTCGCAAGCACATCTGTGG
>NW_028221830.1:0-33775 GCF_014529385.1 Adiantum capillus-veneris
TTCATTTAAATGTCCATTGGATCAGACTCCTTCTCTGCCCTGCCACCTTATACAAAGAAAATCGAGAGGAGTCGGGCCTTTCATTTGAGGGCCCCCGCTCTCCAGCCCTCACAACGACCCACCATACAAAAGCCTTTTGATTCGTACAGCTTGCCCTCTTAGATCTGGACTCTAGGCATTACGGTCGCTGCAGTTGAGTCTTTACCCGTTGTTCTGCCACTGAAAACTGGAATAGGTATGCCCAGTCTAGCTTGCGTGTAAAGTGGCGATTTCTTAATAAAGTGTCTGTTGCCTTAGTTTAGTAGGGAACAGTACAATCCTGAACCGGCCCTCTTTGTATTATATTAACTGCGTGCGGTCTATGTCACTATGAGGCCTCTGAACTCTTCGAGGACGCCGTCATAGGGATGGTTGGCTTCGATTATTGAAACTACTAGGTTTTCTTTTTTAGCGAGAACTATGCAGCCCTTACTTCTTACGTCACGCGGAAAGGAAAAAATAAACCTTGTCAAAGTAAGCTTAGCAGTCAGCCCACAGGCATACGGTAAGGTGTTTGGCTTTTCTTTTGCCGGATCTAAAGAGATACTACGAGTCCCCCGTTCCAGATTCCCGAATCCGCGGTTATCTAGTTCACCAGTACTACCAAAAACTCTGATGCTTACGTTACTAACGTAAGATTCTAAACTAGCAGTGTCAGTTTAAACAGAAAACCCAGTTGTGCCTTTAGCATTGGCTCTGTATCGAAGTTGGAAACTCCTTGTGCCCTGCCATAAATGCTTGGAGTCCATATTATGGTGGAGGTAACGCTGTGATATGATTGATTGCTCAATAACCTGACCGAGCGCATTCGAGTCATTGGCTCGTCCAACCTCGCATTCATGAGTAACCCATTCAACTGTCCTTTGGAGACACGGTCGAAAAGTGAGGGCCAGAACAAAAGTGGCCTCGCTCCTTTCTTTTGCAACAGGCTATGTTTCCTATTAAGGTAAGTTGCCTCCGTCTCATCGCGAGCACCTACAATGTTGTGATTCTATTGTTTAACAATATATTTACTCGGCGGTTTAACGGTCGCCTCTCCAGGAATAAAAGGTAAAAATATTATAACTTCTCTTCTATTCAAATCGGAGAATCTATGAAGGAATTTAGGTTTCGAATTCCCAAAAACCACACGATTATGTGGCCAAAGAGGATAGGCTGCGCCTAAAATCATCCCAAGTGCCGCCAATGTAGCCACTAAGCTATTTTTTTAAAAAGCTCCCACTAGAATAGGAAATTCCCCGATGGAGCTGCTAGTTCCAGGTAAACTTATATTAGCTAGAGTAGAAAGTAATGGAATGATGGAGAAATTTAGCATGGTGCTTGCTGGACCTCCGTAATACCTAACAAGTCAAGTCTTATATCAGTCGTATAGGGCACCAACGCATGAAAAAAGGGCTAAAAGAACCGGTCCATAGCTTGACATGGGTAAAATGCTACCTTCAATTCCCTGTATGTTTAATGGAGTAAAATCTTCCCGCCGATTCGATTCCTCCCCGAACCGTACGAGATGGTTACCTATCATACGGCTCTCTAACTCTACTTATTGGGTTGTTATGCCTTTAATTGATGGTAGTATTTAAGATATGTTACTGCTCCTGTGACACTTTGAACATAGAGCTGCCTGCTTTTTATCTATAGTTGGCATGTATTTTATTCTTTTAAAACTGACCTGAATCCGTCCGTCGTAGCCCCCTAAAGAGAGAAAGCGTGTAGCGCTTTCTCGGGGCCGGGCCAGACAAAGGCCTATATTCTGAACCAAAGGCAGAAAACCGACTCTTTTCTTTTTGCCTCTTCTTGGGGCAGAAGTTGAATTAATTTTCTTTCCCTGCATGCATATGTAAATCCGGTTCGGATTGAATTAAAAACTTTCTTGTCTTAAATAATTATTCATACAAGGCTACATGATACATCATGGTTCATCGCGTTAAAAAACAGGCTAGCTAGCTAAAGTTACCTTTTGTGTACCATTGCATTGGGTACTTGAAAAGAAAAGGCCGATGATGCGTAAGGCTTTATGCGGACTTACTAAACTAAATGAAGGGTCTAAAACCAGATGCAATGACAGCGTATCTTGAATTGGAAGCCTTTAACTTGAATAAGATTGTGCCGTCAATGGCCTCCCGGAGGAAAGGGCTGAGTGTCTGCAATCCTTTGACAAGTAGACAGTAACTTATGAACCTATATTACACAAAAAAACAAGCCAGTAATACTGTGGCACATGGTTCTATTGCTGTTACGAGGGCTGGAAACTCTTTGCGCAAGTATCAATCCCATTTTGTATAGTGGCAAACATATTTGCTAGGGGATCTGTAGAAATTGGCTTTGCATGCAAATAGCTGGCGTGGAGTAAGATCTGTAAGGGTCATGCAGATACATAGGCCCCTTTCCTTCCGCCGAATCGTTTAGCGCTGTTTGCACGGTCCTTTAGTGGGAGTTAAGTAGGTACTATGGGCTTCTGACTTCCAGCTACGCACTGCGTGCCCCTTGTAAATGAATGGATGCTGATAGTCTTTTGTTTGAACGCGTTTGATGAAAATCTTTCTTTTTATCCTAAATAGATGCATATGCATCAAAATAAGAATAGACATTTATTTATGTGTGGATCTTATCTATATCTTCACGTTCCTTTAAACCCTCTCTTATCCAGGCGCGCGCTTAAGGGTTCGCTGCTTAGCTGAATCTCGCCGGTGTCACCTATAGGCTGCGACGCCCGGAGTTGTCGTTTGTGCATCCTATCCGTCCCCAAGAAAATGAATAATCTACTTCCCTGCCAATTGTGGCCTTAGCACTTAGTCTCGATGGCTGGCAGGAGATGTAACAGCTTACGTTTGCGTGTCTTCTCACGCTGGATACGTGTTAGCTGTAGGAAGTATTGTTTTGGAAACAACTTCAATTCGCCCCGCCAATTCAGGCTCAACTCGTTTGACGTTAGCAGACTCGCATGATACTCTCAGGCAATCTAGGAAGATGGCGGGGATAAAATAAAATGCGTTAAGGTGCGTTGTAAACAAAGAGTTTTATTCTCTAAGCCTAAAAAACGCTATGCTTTTTTTGGGGCTTTAGCCACTCAACCGAAAGAAAAAAGGTAAACTGATTCTTACTCCGTAGAGCCGTGCTATGCATTTTCGCTTGTAAAGCTAGTAAAGTATCTTTACTTACTCCACCCTCTTTGCCTTTTCTTTTTTAAATAAAGAAAATGAAACAACGTATTTTTTGCTTTAAGGCCCCGCATCCAACACAAGTACTTCTTGCTAAATTCAATGAAGCTGCTTCTACAACATGCTACGCTTTTTGCCCTATGGTTAGAAGGTTAATTGGTTGCACGCCCGGCATACAGGTTTTGGCCTTGTGTGTTTCTAACTATAGGTGACCTTACGGCCGCCCGACTAGACATACCAATAGTTACAAAATTCATATAGGCTACTGAAGAGTAGGCAATAATCTTTTTCAAATCAATTTATCTTATGGTAGTCAGGAAAGTGTATGTAATAGCAATCACGCTTAGAGTATAAATAAAAGGAGTGAAATAAAGTGTCGCTTCGGGAAACATGGGTACAGAAAATCTTAAGAAACCATAGGTTCCCAATTTCAAAAGAATTCCTGCCAAGATTACAGATCCAGCTGTAAGTGCCTCTACATGAGCTTCAGGTAACCAAATGTAAACTGATACCATAGGCACTTTTACAGAAAAAGAAGCAATAAAGGCAAGCCGTGGCGAGATTTAGCGCCATTCGCTAGACTCTGTGGTTAATGATATATACAAATCGAAAGTTCCTGTCTGAAAAAAAATCAATGAGATAGCTAAGAGCATAAAGACAGATCCAGGCAAGGTATGTAAGAAAAACCAATGTGCCGCTCGTATTTTTCTTTATCTAGAACCCCATACCCCTATAGTAATAGGAGAGTCAAGGATAGGTCCCTCGCTTTATCGCCCTACAAAGGGCGGTAAGTCAAGAGAAGGCGGGTACCCGATCCCTTCCCAAAGAACCGTACGTGATACTCCTGCATCATACGGCTCTGTCTTAAGATAGGATAGCCAATGAGTCGGCCCTTGTCATTCATTCTTTCACGACAACTTTTTCTGCTTCAAATCTGGCATAGACATTTTGGCGGTGTTCAGCGGTTCACCTCAATTGTTTGCGAACAAGGGGATCTGCTTGCAGTCCAGGGAGGGCCTGGCCTGTAAGGCTGGCTCTTAAGCTTCGCAAGCGCTCCCTTTTCTTCTATTATTATTACAGAGAATTAATCTATCTTACGTATGTGTGTATATATATCATTGAACGCGTGGCGTGTTGGACTGGCTTGCGCATGCGGTGTGTCTGAAGCGGGAGGACCGGTTATGGGTCTCAGCAAGCTTCCTTGCATCTAACTGTATTCTTGAAATGTGCGTTTGCGCTTTGCGTTTCCTCAAGGCCTTTGCCTTGGCCTGATCTTTGTGTTGAGATGATATTTAACTTAATAGAAAGCAAGCCATTAGCATGTCGCTTCACGCCTTATCAAAAAAAAGTCCAAATCCTTTTTGTCTCTTCCGTGCGTGCGTGAGACAAAAAAGAAGCAAGCGACGTGTCAGTTACACATACAGCTTTGCCTTTAAAACGTCCATGCCCCGATCCGCGGCTAGGGGCGTCTCCTTGTTGTCTAGCCTCAGTCATCGTAGGTTGTTTTAATTGACTTTATTTTTGTATTTTGGATTCTTTTGGCTTTTTGACGTTTTGTTTCTTAGCTAAATCTTTCTTTGCTTGTGATTTGGCTTTTTAATCTACGGCTGCCTGTAAGTGGTCTTTTGAATTAAACGTTGTTTTCGGGTTTTATAATTACCCCAGTGATTTTGGCCGCCAAGAGCAGTCTCTTGTCCGCGACCACACTAAACGGGTTGGGTTAGGTTGGCCTCTTATTTTGTTTCAGTGACTTATCTTATAGCTGGCTTCTTGAGACCGACCTGTCAGGCTTTCTCTTGAGACCAAGACGATTCTCCCTGTCAACTCAATCGGTAGCTGACGAGTCCACGTCCATCCCAGGGCGTCGGGTACAATCCATTTCCCTGCCACCCTTGTAGCCGTCACCTGGAATCCGCGCAAGTGTGTCTGCACCCCTTAGACTTGACGAAAAGAAAAAGGTTGTTTTCTAAACTCCTCCACCCAACCCAGGAACACCCTTTTCTGCATGTCTATACAATACTTGAGTAGGCAAGGCGAAGTATCGCAAGGTACCCATTCAGCAGAAGACTCCACGCCAATTCTAAATAGGTCGTCTAACGGATTCGACAAAAAAGGCTATGCCTGCACACGAGACTACCTTTCATCGAAAGCTTCGCGGGAACTCTCTAAATTTAACCCTAGCCCGCCCGGAGAGGTTTACTGCACAAGGCTCCTGTTTGCAGGGGGCCTTATCCCAGCGGAGATCAGAAGCTCAGCTCCACACGACATAAGGATTAACACGCTTTCAAAAAAAACGTGAAGAAGTAAAGTATCCAACATGCAAAACACAGCAATCATAAAGGATTCACTAATTAAAAATGCTATTATATACTCTTTCTTAAAACCTTCAATACTAGACCAACCTACTAGAATGCAAATAAGAATTAAAGACATAGTCAAGACTGCTAAAGATAAGAAAGTACCATCTATACCTATAATGAAATTGATGTTTGAATGGGGAAGCCATCAAATAGTTTCCACGAATTAAAATTTGGCTGTGGAATTATCGGATTATGTCCAAAAAACCGAAAAATACGAAGAAGTCGTCAAAAAAGCGCGCAAACCGATGATTCATATCCGTCATATTCCAAAATCAGGAGAAACCAAGAGAATAATGCTTCCTAACAAAAAACGTAAGGTGAGACCACTGAGATAAAATTCCGCTAATAACATCAATAGCATAGCTTTTGCATGATCATAGAACCAGTTCATTTATTATTGTATTTGTTTTGCGTTGAGCATTGGTTCTTTTCTTAATAATCATGGCTTTTGTTTTGTCTTTACTTTTTAACTAGAGAACAAAAAAAGAAAAGAAACAAAAGACACCGCTCTCTGTGTCGGCCCACTCAAAAACTAAATCGACACGTATTCTATCGCACCAAACAAAGTCCGATGTATGCACTCTTGACAAGCCCAAACGGAAAGCCGCCTTTATTTGTTGATTTTTGTGTTTTTTTTTTATTTTTAAAAAACACAATAAAATAATAACTAAGCGTGCTTAGGATCCTAAACTAAGCAAAGGTCAAGGTAGTCCCTGTCTCTATTTTGGGTTGAGGTAGTAAAGACGGTTGCTTTTGCTAAGGCAGCAGCCCTATGTTTACCATTCTCTTTTTGTTTTTTTTCTATTTCTGGTTTTTTTTCGTTGCTACCTTTGTATTGTTATCGCCGGTAAACTATGAATAGTCATCAGATCCCTTCTATTTTCTAAGGATCCATATTTTAGTTTACCTACTTATTGGAGAGTTCGTTGGGTTGCCGAATCCTCCTCAGGTAGCCTCGTCGGAACGAAATGAAGAACAAAAGTGAGATATTGAAACTGCCTTCGTTTCAAAAGAAATTCCTTCTTAGAAAATGATTAATGATATGGCTTTTGGAAAAGTTATGAATACAAAGCCTTAGCTTAGTTTTTGCATGAAAAGACACATAGCTTGCCTATGTTTACTTTAAGTATACTCCGTTTTCATTACAGAAACGTATTATGTTAAGACTTCCCGTCAAAATCTAATTATACTCATGTTCTAGAAGTTTCTAGATCGTGTAGAACCATTTTGGTTCTGGAGGCACCTTCCAATTTACTTGAAAGTGTTAAATTAGCTATAGAGAATCCTTGTGGTTAAAAACGCATAAAGACGTAAAGTGGAGCTTTAACTAAAAAATCGTTTTAATTTAACAAATTTTTACTGAGCCAAGAGTCAGAAAGAAAAGCGTATGTTGCTTGCTTAGTATAGAGCGTTTTGCGAGGGCACATTATGTATAAACTTTTAGAAAAATTCGGTATGATTATTTCCCTCCATTATCCAATCGAAATTTGAATAAACTCCATTGAATTCTATCTTTCGATGGCCACAACTCTTTTGTCAAAGGAACTTCCGTAATTGAAAGAGAATTTCGAGACTTCTGCGCATCCTCGAGAGTTCAAAGTGATTATCGTCACTTCAGCCAACACAGAAAAAGAGACTTCTCTTTTATGGAGTGGCTTCAAAAAAGATGCATGCAGAGTAAAATAGAATGACTAGGGCTATATTGGACAACACAGCACATATTACTTCGTAAATTGCACGTAACATCTTCAAAGAACAAATAACAGGGATGGGGGCTTAATGAATCCTCCACCTCCGGCCGGGGCAGGGGAAATAGCTTAGTCGGTTAGAGTGCTGGTCTGTCACGCCAGAAGCCGCGGGTTCGAATCCCGTTTTCCCCGTTAGCATTATGCTAGTTAGGTTTGTTTTAAAAGTCAGAGTTGATGATATCGATGGAAAGGAAGCCTGACTACCTTTGCCCTTCGAGTAGAGCATGTAGCGAAAAAACCTTGTCAGTCTCTACCTGTTTCGTTTGACCAGGCAAAGCAGTCAAGTGCTGCACCCGGCAATGATGATAGTCTAGTAGCCGGAAATACAGCTAGCCCACGTTTTAACTCAAGCAGCATAGGACACGTAAACTCCCATGCGTGTAAATCAGCGAGGACCACTAAATGTTCCTGCAAGTTGTAGTCAATACCTAGTATGTAAGCCGTTACCTCAAACTTGGAGGTTAATTAAATAAAGGCAAAGTTGGGTTTTTTCGGTGTAGTTGTGAAATAGTCGACAGCTATAACGTTGCTATACAAAACTGTATGTAAGATTCCCACTTCATACAAGTGAACTCTTCGTCATTTAATTATTGTTGAGAAGATAACTATTCTCAGTCATAACATAGAGTACAAAAAAAAAGAAAAGTGCGGGGAAAATAAAAAGACATCATGGACACCTTAGGCATTACTTCACTATTGCCCTTTTCTTCAGCTAAACGGGCATATCCCTAATTGCGGATGTTTCCGATAGTCGTCTTATTTCTATGTTTGATAATATCAAAAAGGGAAAATCCCAATAAAAAACGGATTTTGTTCCAAGAAAGTAAAGGCTTAGACAAAGAAGCATTCGGGGGCAAAGAAGCTGGGGATATATTTAACCTTGAAGTATCTTCTAAAACCGTACTGTTAGAAGACAAAGAAGGTAAGGATGAAAAATGCTTATTTATTGTTAATAAAGAAGCTAAGGACTTATCTTTCGATTGATCCTCAGCATGTTTTTGTTTTTGTTTGTTTAAAGGTGATAATCATCTTGTATTCATAACATTTACAGTGGCGTGGTTGTTTGTTTCCACAAGCCCGCCTAAGGGGCTGCGTTAGCATGCCAGGAAGGGACTCAAAGAACAAAAAACCACGTAACGAAAAGAAGCAGTAAACAGCCAAAGCTAGCAACACCGAGATAACAATGAACAACAAGCAGGTTACTCTAAATGCTTGCTTGTACAGGTAATCTATACCAGTATGGTTTATCCACCATCTGCAACGCGTCGATAAGTCTGCGAGAAGCCAGGGCCGAGAAGTAGTTCCAAACCCCGATAAGCAGTTAGTTACGATTATGTTTCGTCGTCGCACTAATTGAATTGTTCCTGGTTACGCATGGATTATTATACAAGAATCTTATTTAAATTCGTATTGATGATAAAAAAAATGTTGTTTTTGCTTTCGCTTTTCGGGCCTGGGGGTAGAGGTCCCTGTTAAACGCGCTACCCAAGTCAACCCAACCACTTGTGGTTCCGGTTCTCTAACCAAACTAAAGGTAGTTTGCGTGGCCTGGGCAATGAACCCCAAGGTGCCTAAACGGCAACTATGAGTTGATAGGTCGATTTAGCAAAGTGTAGAACCGTAAAGGCTGTTTATTTCCTTTACTCAAACTCGGTCCCTACGGCCAGATTGCGATTAAGCTTTTTTTTAGCTCTTAAAAAGTGAAATAGTAATGGGGCAAAGAGCGGGGATAGGCACAAAACATAAAGCAAGAGGCTCATCTATTACAAACATGCCGGCATGGGTATTGCACACGGCAGCCATTGCGCTTTTATTATATAAAAAGGGTAGCGAATGGTGGGTTCAAATTGTAGCCACATGCTTTGACATATACAAGCTGGTACTTGTTACATCAGCAGAGCAGTTGTTGACTAATGATCCATAATCCTTCCTGTGCTAGGGTCGGGTCTTTCGGTCGCTAATCTGTGCAGTGCAGGAGACCAGACATATGCAACAGTCTTCGACTAGCACGGTTCGGTTATAAAGATCGATGTGTCCGCAGCAATGTTTACTACGTTAATGCCGGGCCCAGGTAAACAGAAGAGATCTCCCGGTCTATAAGCCCAGCCCAGTGATAAAGTATAGTTATCCTTACGTAACCCTGAGATTCTACAGAACCATGTCTAAGTACAGATAGTACAAAATCTAACTTGCTTGCTCTATTTTTAGTATTGAGGATAGCCCTGTACGACAATCTATAGTGCAGACCATAGCAATTCTGCAAGCGGAAAAAGGGACTCGAACCCTCAACTCCAGCCTTGGCAAGGCTATACTCTACCATTAAGCTATTTCCGCCATGTAACCTTTATCTAGTAAGTGCCAGTAAATGTTGTGCTAGGGGCTTTAGCCACTCAACCGAAGGGAAGAGGGATAATGGTTGTTCATTCTTGTAGCAGGCGCTGGCTATGAATTAAAGAAGCAAAGCACGCATAGTAGACGACGCAAACCCTCAGCAATCGAAAGGATAAGGGCTTAATCAAGCAAGATCCCGACAAGAAAAGCAAAATAAACAAGCGATTGAAAAAAGAAAAAGAGAGTCCTGGCTCTCAAAGAAGCGAATCCGACCCCCTATAGCCTGAAACGGCACCTTATCAATCAACGATAGCATGAGCGAGGCGTTAAGTGATGATTCTCGGAAAAGAAAATTCAATGCCAATGCAATAAAAATAACCGTTACTACGAAATAGCTCAGAAAAGACAATATTCAAATGGGACCTTAACAGTGAAGAAGCCATGTGACTCGCACGCTCAGGGAGCACTTATTCAGCCAAACTATTCACATAAGTCGGATAGCGCAAATAGGATCCATTTTTATAAAATCCAAAGTCACCTAGGTTGTACATCAATACGCCTGTCCCCTATCGCTAAGCGTAGGTAACGTTGGATTAGGAACCAAGGGGATTCGAGTGATTCGAGACACCTTCAATAGCCTTCTCAATCCTACCTTTAGACATTACTGTACAATTGATCCTCGCGTTCTATGAATTTTCTCTTTAATAGAAACAGCAGAAAAGATGTAAAAAATGTTGATTAATTCGACTTTTGCTTTTGCTATTGCTAGATGCAACGAAGAAAAGGCTGCTTTAGCAAAAGCAAGATTGAAACGTTACTGAGTGCAATAACTTAGTAAAAGACAAGGTAGCTAACATTATAAGACTAACTACTAGGTACAACGCTCTAAAGCCAGGGCAACAAAACTTAAAATCTGCTATTAGCGTTTGCAATTACGGGAAGGAGTTTCTTTCAGTCCACCTTTGCAGCCTACGGGGCCTTGTAATAGGGATGCCAACTTGCCACAAGACAGAGAAGCCAGGTAAACGTTACAATAGGAATGACGGCAAAAAAGCATGTCTTTGGGAAATCTTTTCCCATTCTATCACAGGATATGATAAAATGCTATCCCGCGAATCCCTGCATTTCATACGATTCGAGATGCAGAAGAGCGCCACACAGAAGCGACTGAAAAACAACCTTCGAAGGGCAATTGCAACAAGCGGAAATGAAAGCTTAGAGATTCGCATTATTGGACTTACGCAGATGGATAGGGAACGACGAGATCTCGTCGATGCAACTGACAACGACTGCACGGAAACGGAACTTGAAGAAAGTAAAAATTATGCAATTCGTTTCGAGAAGCAACGAGCAATTAAGCAGGTTTGACAGTTTCTCGACTAGCATCCGAAATTTCAAAAAAACGGTCGTCTAACGCTGCGAATGATTAATTACTATATCGGCTTGCAACGAGCTATGGCTAACAAATCCACGTAATCGCGACTTTCAGCCCCCATTTCATCATGAAGAAGGTTTCATTTTTACCTCTCCTTTTCGCCAGGTAATAAACATTCAACCTGACGTAGCATCATTTGCAAATCAAAGGGCAGAAAGAAAAGTTGTTAACATCGTTTAAGTGGGAGACAAAATCACCCGTATTCACGGACTTAATAAAGTAATGGCTGGCGAATTGGTGGAATCCGAAGACGGTACAGTTGGCATTGCTTCGAATTCAGAATCTGATAATGTTGAGGCTGTGTTGACGGGTGATGGTCTAACTATATAAAAAGGGGGCTCCGTACAGGCAACGGGTAAGATTGCTTAAATACCAGTCAATGACTCGTTTCTAGGCCGCTAAGTAAATGCGTTGGCGCGACGGAAAAGGTCAAATCCCAGCTTCCGAGTTCAGATCGAGAGAATCTCCCGCGACGAGCAACGCTTTTGCAAACATTCTCGTAGAATAATGAATTTTCTTCAGGTGAAAGGCTGCATTCCATTCGTAGCGGGCTCGAGCGCATCGGATTCTGTGCGACCCTTGTTTGTTTGTAACAGATGTGCCTATCCTATCCTTGCCCTCGCATAAGAGGACTTAAACCCCTTGTAGCCCTGTGATATATGCGACTAGACCGTTTTCAAATCGATGCAGAGAAAACCGGGAAAAGGTATCGAATGACAAATTGTAGTTTAGTTATCTTCGCGGAGCGGAGGGGTTCCTGTGTTTTGTTTGCCGGTCGGGGATGCCTTGTGTAATGTCGTAACGTAACTAAACGTCGCCTGAGCCAAGGGAAGGGAGTTAGCTCGCTCCCTTCACGAAAAAAGGAATCGGATAAGTGTTGGAAGGGCTGAGAGGGCAGCACGAAATAACATCGGGATTCCAGAAGTATGTACTTAAGATAGATCTAAAACAATACCCAAATCCCACCATAAGTAGCAAACCCCATTATTCATATAATGAGACAAAGCTAGGAAAAGAAAATTTACTAAGCCCAAAACGAACCAATAGAAAGAGTTTACAACAAAGAAAACGTATTAATAACAATTATCGAAAGTAAGGCTAAGATAACCAACCTTCAAAAGGAAAATACCAACAAGCAACACAGTGGCTAGGAAAGCTCCAGAGATTCTATAAAAAATAGGAAGGGTCGAAGTAAGCTACGGCTTATAAATAGTAAGATGAAGCGGTAACGGTCAATCAATTTACATTCTGTTGACTTTATTTGATTCGAGAGGCAAGAATGCCTTAGCATGCATCCAAAGGACTTGCGTTGGCTCCGCTTTGCTAACACCAACACAAGGTTTGTTCTTGATATTTATGGCTTTGCTTATTAAATAAATAAAAAAACAAAAACAAAAAAAAATTAAAAACACCATGTTTAACTTAAACACAAACACAAGTAGAAGTGGAGCCTAATGTAGCGAAAGACAGAGATATGGGACATTCTGGGGGTTCGTATCCACTAAAGCAGCCTATCTATGCCGCTGTATTCATAGATTTGTCAATGCTGCAACTATAGAAACTTTCATGAATATTAATACCCAATGCAAAACAAAAAACACAACTTAGGTTTCTTTTCAGTGTTAGTGTAAGAAGTAAACTTTGTGTTTAAGGTCGCAAAGCCAAATAGTAAAGTAGACCCTGTGGTTAAGGTTTACAACGCGTTGTAAACGAGTTGGGGAAGGGCAAGGCCCATACCTTGTCATGAACCTCCCCACCAATAGATAGAGACAAATAGAAATAACCAAACCACGTCCACAAAATACCAGTACCGAGCAGCTGCTTCGAAGCCAAAGTGATGTAAAGGACTGAAATGGCCCATATATTAACGAATACCGCGTATCATCAAGAGAATAGTTCCTATAATGACATAGAACCCATAAAACCCAGTAGCTAAAAAAGAAGTAAACCCATAAATACCGTCAGAGATGATAAAAAGTGCTTCATAATATTCCATTCCTTAAAACCCAGTGAAAACTAAAGCCAGCCAAACGATAGCTACTAAAGCATGAACTGCTTATTATTTTAAACCTGCGAGTATGGCATAATGAGCCCAAGTCACAGCAGCTCCAGAGAGAAGGAGAATAAGGGTATTTAGAAAAGGGATTCCCTAAGGATTTAAAACTTCAATTCCTTTAGGGGGCCAAATAGCTCCAATCTCTACTGCAGGTGCCGAAGAGGAATGAAAAAAGGCCCAAAAAAAGGCTAAAGAAAACATAACCTCCGAGACGATAAACAAAAGAAAACCGTAACGAAGCCCTAATTATACCACTTTAGTGTAATGTCCTTCGTAAGTAGATTCACATGTAACATCACGCCACCATACGAACATAGTATATAAGATTAATCCTAAGCCCAAGGCAAAAAGTGCTCTATCTCCTGTAAATGAATGCATACACATAACAGCACCAATAGTGCTTGCTAGGGCTCCAAGTGACCCTAAGAAAGGCCATGGACTTGGATCCACTAAATGATAGGGATGCTCTTAAGCAGAGGAAGTGATCCCGGCTTCCAATCCTTTTCTTTTGACTATATCATAAAGAGCGTTTTGTTTTTACCATCTTTACACTAAAAAGTTTATACGTTTTCTGTAAATGACTGCTAGAATGATCAAGGCCAAGGCGATCATGTAAATTACAGTAAAGTTTAAGAATTCGAAAGGTGAAGCAAGGTTGACTATCTCTGCTGTCTCTGCAGCCTGCGGCGGCACCGCGGATGTACTTGACGGCGCCGTCTCTTTAACCCAGTGTGATAAAGTAAGTTCGGTTTCAAATGGGCGAATTTCTGCTGGCGGTAGGTTAATGGGGGGAACCTCATTAATTGGGCCAGGGGTTGGAGCCTGCGGGGAGTTTGTTGGGGGCTTTTTAAAATTAAAACAACAACCTAAATTCATTGTTACTTTAAAACTTTGTTTTGCGGTTATTAATACTAATATTCATGGCTGTTCTTTGTGTTTTATGATTAAACAACGGCGAAAACAAAAATGCCAACACCCTCCGTCAACACTACTCCTGTACTTCCGTCTACACTTTCCGTAGAGTTCTATGGGTCGATAGGACCCTACGTAAACCACCGCGAAATCATATATTATAATGCAAAAAAAAGAGGGAAAACAAAAAAAAACAAATAAAATCACTATCACTAAAAAGTGAAAGAAAGCTAGGATGGTGAAAACCAGTGAAAGGGCATGAAAGGTAATTGAGCTCTCCGGTGCTATCGCTTCTGCGGCTGTCTTACGAACCAATCGGATAGATTGGTTATCCACCTCAACTCAAAAAACCCGTACATCTTAAATATGCCAATTATGCTACTTTTTTGTGAGTTAGGATAAGGTTAAATCTTTAACCGTTCCATTCCAAGGATTAGTTAAAACGTTGATTTTGCTTACCTTTTCTTACAAGCGTCATTTTGTAATTAATAATAATTATTAAAAAACAAAAAAAAAGTAAAGAAACAGTCTTATCGCTACGCTCTGGCTCCCCACCCAAAATTCCAGAGCTACGCTTGCTATAACTTACGTTTTCTAAACTAAATGGCACGTAGCAGGGCAGGGGCTTAGCCTCAGATCGTATGGTCTAGGTCAAGACAAAAGAAATGTTTTTTATACTATAGATGTGGTTACCAAATTACCCATGATACAAACGGATTGGCGAAGGGCTAATTACTGTCTTTTTCGTAAATTGCACTATTTTTGGTGTCTGCAAGAGTGTATTTTGCGTCAGTCGCTAACTTAGTCACTAAAAAGGTAAAAGTTAGGTCTTTCTCGCTTTTAGGAAATTTTCAATCCTTAGGGTCATTAATAACTTTTTTTCGTTGAAGATGATTTCGACAACGACTCGATGCCGGTCCTCTCGTACTAAGCCCATCTTACACACGTACTTATGATTACCGTTTACCACTGTGTACATTAGTGAGCAGGTATGCGCTGGCGACGTGTCTATGTAAGATCGTGCGATGGTGCTGATGGCAAATCCATCATTCCCCATGGTATTCCAGCACGTAAACCGGCACTACGACTACGAGGCCAGGCCCAATGATCTATCTATCACGCCCCTCGCTGGCATTGGACCATGCCTATCCATTCGTAGCTAATCGCTTTTCGCGCATTGTGGACTGCAAACGAAAGTGGCACATTGTCTTGTTTAGCAACACCTTACCACATTGGTATTGTTCAGCAACACCGGACTTCAGCAAAGGTGATCAGGGTGGATCCTGCGCCGTCACAACGATTCCTATCCTTCTTACCATTCTTTTGTTTGCAAAGCTAAGTTACGAAAAAAGCTTGTGGGTGATTGACCCCTTTCCGTTTCCCTGCGTGGGAGGGGAGGTAGCAATTATTCTGCGCGCGTCCTTCCGTTCCCACTCCGCCTTCACGTCCTCTAACCTTTATTGCTACCTTTGTAGTGTTTCTTATAATACGTAATAAAGGATCGCCCCGCAATGCCGTCTGTACTGTGGCAAGGAAAGAAGGGAAATGATGTTGCCTGCCCTGCGCAGGACCCCGGCGATTTAAAACCGAAATGAAGCCGCGAAAGAAAGCCCAGCCCGAAAACCATTGATTAGTGCTTTGTCCGATCCAAAGGGCTGCCCACACGGGGTGAATATGTCCGAAGAGCGGGAAAAGGACAGAAGCTAGGGGAGCGAATGGGCAGAAAACGGGATAATCAACCAGATTCGTGGCAACACCTCGAACAAGGGGGCCCGGTGGGATGGAATTCATGTTGCCCCCATCCCTGTTATTCGTTTTTTGCTCGTTTCAAAACAAAATAAAGCCATAAATGGGCGGAGGCATTGGCACTGAAGGGGACTCGAACCCCTAACCACCTGGTTCGAAGCCAGACACTCTATCCAATTGAGCTATCGGTGCGGGGGGGTTGGGCTTTCCTCGGCCCAACCCCTGGTTCTCTGCGCTACCTTCATTTGCCAACCCACCTCTTCACTATATCCCACAATTTCCCTAAACACCTTAATTTATTGATTAATATCAAAGAAGATAAAAGGAGTGTCATACCAACCCAGAGTGAGCCAAGGATTCCCTGGAAACTAAGAAAATTTAAAGTAAGTGAGGAACAAAAGGCTGAAATGGCAGGGTCGACGACAAATTCTTCCAAGGAAGCCGGGATAAATATTTTGGAGACTGAGGCTTCTCCACTTGTACTCGGTCCGGGATCCCCAGAGGAAAGTTCGGTTCCCTGGCGCTCTGGCAAAGCTAATTCTTTTCCTTTACGTGTTGTGGATAGAAGGTCTGAAGGAGGAAAAACCTCAGAAGGTCCTGCTGCTATATTAGCTTCAGGCTTCGTTTGAAAATGGCGGGTTATGTCCAGTTTGTACTTTCTCCAACGCTGGACCAGTACCCAAAGACCTTTAATCGCCTCCTGGTCGCAGGTTGCAGGTTCAACATAACGTTCTGCTTCGACTAATATCTTATACAATTTGAGCTTTGCCTCCACGGCGTCAATCTCAGAAGCCTCGGCCTTCTCAGTTAACGCGTTATTTAGGTTGCGGCTTTGGGTAAGTTGATCCTCTAATTCTGCTGCATGCTCTTGTAACTGCGCGAGTTGTTCCTGGATATTTGTAAACCTAGCTTGCATTCTACAAAGAAAGAACATTATTTCCATCGGATTGACCTGGCAACAGAATGCGCCAATTACCAGACCTGTAAACATCACACAAAGCAGCACAGCGATAAAGGGGAATTTTAACAAAATTAACATAGTAGAGTTGTTCTTTTTTAAATTGAAAATTGGGTCTTAATATTAATAGCAGCCCACGACTGGAATCGAACCAATCGATTTCACCTTATGAAATGAGCATATGCGCAACCGTGGGAATTCAACCCACATAACACCTTGGGGAATAAGTCAGGTAGAAATAAATCTACATTCATAAGTGCTGATATCGAAACCATATGTATAGACGATGTACATGTTCCTTATGCTATGGGCTACGTCTTCATGAGCTCTTTCGAGCCGGTAACATACTGTACCAAAAGCCCTTACTATACTGGTGAGTTTAAGGAAAGAAGTCGTAGCATGTTTAACGATTCGAAAAAAAGACCCTAGCGTCCTTTTTTCTCAATGCCCAGGCATCCATCCAATGCATTCTTTTCGATGCTGTAGGAATTGAACCTACCGAACACCGTACAAAATCTTAATGAGTGTTCGATTTACAATCGCGCAACACTCAACCTGTGGCTGCGTCTTTATTGTATTGGTGAACTGAAAATTGGAGACTCAATTGGCTCAGGATTCATTTTTGTCTTAAATCTAAGAGCCGCAAGCAGCCCTAGATGCATGCTAGGTAGCCTTAATCCTGATTCCGAGGACAGCAAGGGCCAAAGTAGTCAAATCTGCTACTTATGGTTTGATAGACCAAGATCCAGCCATTTCAACGAATGCGCAAGGAAACCGAACCGCTGCGCTAATCCCAAGTCGAACTGCTGCAAGCAAGAGGCGAAACAGCAGTTGCCTTGCTTATTTTTAATTGTTAGTATAGTCTATAAAGACTAAGAAGCATGTCTTAACTCAGTACAGATACAGAATCGCCCTACGCGGGGCAAGGGATAATAAATTGTTATGCAAAAACCTTACCTCACATCAAGAAACAAGCTTCAATCTAAGCTTCAAAAGAGAAAGGCAGACAGGCCATCTAATCTCCTAAAGATCTGCGCCTCCCACGAACCAATGGATGCAAACAAATGGCGCGTCCTTCTATTAAGATGGGCTGAAACAAAAGCCTGTATACTCAACCTATGCGAAGTAGGTACAGTATGGGATGATTTTGCATAACTTCGAACTTTCCATACCATATGATGGGGTCTCTCTTTCGTATTATGCTCTTAGCAGCTCTACAATTACGAGCTATTACAGTGTCATTCAATCAAGTTACGAATGGCGAAAGGCTTAGTTTAATTGACATTTATCAATCCACATTTATGTAATAAAAGAAATGAACCTACGACAATAACGAAACGACCGTTGCAATCGACCCTTTCAATTCAAAATCATCTGTCCCTTCTTGCTTGCCCTAAGAAAATGACTTATAGAGCCTGGCCTGTTATTAATATCTCTCATAACGCGTATACCACTATCAATAAAAGCATCTATAGCTTCTTAAATAACGATTCCAACATTAATAACTTTTGATTCCCTTGTTTCCATGCCATGTAGAGGTCATTACTTTTACGTGTACATTTTCCTACCCCACCAGATATAGATACACCTTTATGCCATGAGCTTTCGCAATATTATTGATCGATTCCATGATAAGAACCGTCTTCTTAACTCCAAATAAACCAATTTTTCTACCTTGACGATACGGCGAGTTAACGACTAATTGACACTCCCAGGGAGCCAACTGGTTACTTCACGAACGGCAAAATTAATTCAACTAATTCATTACTTTATTCGCACTAATGCCACTTTTGCTTTCACTATTACTAGATCCACTATTGTTGTTATCTACGTCTTTTACTTTACTTATTAGTAAATATTGTTAATGGAAGCAAGCTACATGCTCTACTTGGAGGGCAAAGGTAGTCAGGCTTCCTTTCCATCGATATCATCAACTCTGACTTTTAAAACAAACCTAGCTAATATAATGCTAACAGGGAAAACTTTGAACCCTAATAGAAGAAAAGAGCCAATACTCGAATGTTCATAGCGTGCCACGCCACCCCTATTTATGATCGACATAGCCACGCGTTCATGCTAATTCTAGTATCGGCGTCCCATGCCACTTGGTTTTTTTCTTTATCCTAGTATCGTTTGCATTAGTAGTCCCAAAGCAAGCAAGTAAAAGCAGTCTTTGTTACTACATTCTAGTGACCCTATCACATATAGAGTTAACTGATAGGTGTAGATTGTCAATAGAGACAATAATTAAACGCTTAAGCACTACCTTTATTTATAAAAGTATAGTGATAAGTAAAGAAAACTATACGTCGTCGTCATCTGTCTCTAGCAGTTTTCACTATCATATAGGTGTATGAAACGAAAGTGCTAGCAAGTATACCGCTGTTTCAATTCTAATTACGCTATTTGTTCCTTGAATTCGAAAGTCATCAAGTAAGCTAGCTTTCAGGTTGGCGATAAAAAGGATTAAAAAAAGGTTTAACACGCACAGTTTAAGTTTACCTTAAGTTTGCGTCAGGGTGCAAGCAAGCAAGCAAGAATTGGCTGTTTACCATACCATTATGAGGGCAGGGCATTTTTAATAAATCATCCCTATCCCCGTTGTTTGCCCCCGTTCATTGAAGTTAGCAAAGTCATGCAAATAGATGGCAGACTGGATACCTTACACTCCAAGGCGGCTTTTCGTTAAGGTTGTTACGTTTTAATTCTTTGAAACGAGCTTAGTTTCTTGCTAGCACAGTGCTGTTATAACTGTTTTCATCCATTCCTTTGCATGTGGCTCTGTTTAATTGGCGTTATCGTGTCTTATGAAGCTTTAGATAAAATATCAAATTGAACGAAGAAAAGAAAAAATGATGCATTGGATTTACAAGCATCCGGAAGTTAAAACAATTGCTTTAGCGGTCCTAGCTGCGGGAGCCGCGGCCCTTAGCTGTTAGCTAAGTTATAAAATTTACATTAAAGCAAACAAAGAAGCTAACTCTTTCAAGGGAAATAGAAGCCTATTGGCAATGTATAAAGAGCACGACGCTTTCTATGAATTACAAGTACAGCAGCAGGCATCTGACATTGATTTATTTGAAGCAGGGAATGTTATACAAACATAAAAGAGCAAGCACATAATAGTTCTCCTCAGGGTTGCTTGCCCCTTTACCTTGGCTGACATGACGCGTTTAACGACTACATCTTTGCACCTTAGCTAACTCATTTAATACGTTAGTGGTTATGTTATTATACGTTATGTCTTAGTTATCGTCAGACATCCAATGTGAAAGGTAAGATAGGCATGCAAACTCTATCTTTCTGCAAAAGCAAGCACATAACCTTGCTAGAGGCACAAAAGACTTAAGCTGGAAATGCAATCATCACACGAGGCCGCTTAGGATTAAAATGATGCTTAAAAGAGAACGTGATTTGAAAGCATTTATTCTCTTCCTCTACCTTTGCCTTTCATGAAAATGTTGTTTCAAGTTCACTATCAAAATCATAATCTTTTCCATGAATCATTGGTTCACTCGGCGAATGCAGACTCTTTTGTAGACTCGGCTACCTGGCCGCGGAGCTTAGCTTCGAGTGCTTGGACATAACCCTATTGGTACAGCTGTAGATTTTGTTTCGCATTGGGTCGGGGAAGACCCAACCTCTCAGGAATTAAAGAAGACAGTGTTTATTTATTTCATCCCTATAGGGATGTTTCAGATAATTATGGTGAGGTTCAGAAAATACCACAACATTGAGTTTATCATGCTCGACCTCTAAATAATATGGGTAAAAATAATCTAGACAATGAAAAAAAAAAGAAAAAGTTTTGTTTTTGTTTTGATAGAAAGGATTTATTTTCCTTTTCTGAGACAAAAAAGTGCTTTTTTTCAGAAATTGATTTCTTTTATAACGGAAAGGCTTTCTTTTCTGATAAAAGGTAATATATTTTTTAAGTATCCGATAATAACCTTTATAACTAAAGGGATAAGGATAATGGGAAGAATCTTTTTAAATAAAAGGGTAAAACAAAGGCCTCAAAAAAGATCATTTTCTTTATTTCAGTTATTTTATCAATTTTCTAATTCATTTTTTATTTTTTACGCATTACGCTATGTTTAGTTTAATAAGATCTCAAGAAGCTTCTTCAATGAATGTAAGATCACCACAGGATACCGTAAAACCGGGAATATTGACTACTTTAGGATTGACATAAATATGTTTATGATTTATTAGCTATCTAGCTTAAAAAATATGTTCACGAGAGGAAATGCAAACCGGAATAACGTCCAATCTTTTTTCTAGAAAGGGTAAAAAATTAATGTGTTTTTCTTTAATAGTTTTTAGTAATGGTTTAAGCTTCTATATCTTTTTTTTCATGGGTAATCCGTAAAAAAGGAACAGCCTTCACGAAGCATGTAATTTTTCATAAAAATATTGAGATTTATATTTTTTTCATCTTTCGAATGGTCTTTTCCGAAGTGAAGCTAACTTCATAATTAGGTTGGCTATATTCCTTTTTTTCTTTATTTTCCACGCTGTTTTTTTTGTTAAAAGCCTGTCTCTTCAAATGAAGGAAAATCCCCACTCCCAAATAAGGGCTCTCTTTCTTGGATTGAGTTTTTTATGCCAAACATTTTCTCTTATCTAACGACGAATTTTAGATCCTGATACCAACATATCTGTTTTTGTTCATTACCTCTTCGTCTTCAGTACTCGTGGCAGTTTATAGTGCTTGGATAGAAAACGCAAGCGTTTACCCATATATAATATGTAATGAACTGTATGATAGGGCATAGGCTAGAAAAAGTCGCGCTAACGCAAATTCCAAGGTCATAAGATTAAATCAGACCAAACTTCAAAAACGTTTAAACGTAAAGCGTAAAAAGAGCGTTGCTTAGCGGCTGGCTTTGGCTTTTACGGCTCAAAGACGAATCTTCAGGTCCCAGCACTTCCCTTGAAAGCTGCCTAAGAAGGAGCCACAGGTTCTTAGAAAGCTATGGCTATACGCCTTTTACCATAAACCTCTAGTCTAGGAAGGTCTCCTTATCTTACCTTACCCTAATAATTACGTAAGGGCAAACAAGACCGGGCCAATCAAAAACCAAAAGCCGGCCAGGAAAAAAAAAGAAAAGAAGACAGGAACGCTAGTTGCTCTTTTTTGCTTTCCCTTCGCAGCACTAATAATTGGAAAAAAAAACTAATAAATATTGTTTGTTACCTTACTATGACTATGCGTTTTTTTGTTATTCTTTATAATAGCAAAAGCAACTCTAGATGGGAGAAGGGGCTTAGCACAGCCCTGGACTGGACTTTAAGCTTGATACACTGCAGGGGATTAATTATAGACAGCCACACCCACCCCGCAAAAAGCAGCTAGGCAATAAAGTAAGTTGGAATAAGTTTTTTAGAGTACGGAAAGTTCGTGAAAGGAGGGGGAAGGGGTCGGACCTTCCCCCAGCGTTAGTTTGTATTATAAAGTAGGTTTTAATTTTATAGACTGGGTGAATGAAGCGCTAAAGCCAAGTGCTTTCTTTTTTCTTCACTTTGCTTAAGCCAAGCCTTTCACGACCTGACCTGTTAAGCCATAGAATCAATCTAAACCTTACCTTCCGCCGTTGCGTTAGTGAGTAGGAAAAAAGAACTTTACCGTGGTATTTAGACACGACGTCTTTTAGGGAGTCAGCATCCATTATGTGGCACTGGGGTTACGTCACGAATTCTGGTAGTAATAGGACCTCCTTCTTTTGAACCTTTCGGCAAAAATCCCTTTCTTACTTTTCCAATTCCTTTTATTTTCACTTCGACTGACTCAATTTTAAGTTAAGTAGCAGCTTACGCGACACGTTCCGCAGTTGCTTAAGCTGCATACTTATTCGAGCGCGAGCGACGGGAACCCCTAAACTCACTTAAACACCCTGAAAAGGACCCTGTTCTTTTCTCTCCCTTGCAATTTGTTATAGTAATTTTGGTATTACTATAAGTTGATTAAGTATGGGCAATACCGTGGTGCTTTCTTGGCTTGTAGTGCTTTCTTGGCTTGTGGTACTTTCTTGGCTTTTAGTGGTGTTTTCCCTATTTCTATTAATAGCTGTGCTATTATTACTAGTGCTTAAAAGGCTACTTTTACGTAATTGTATTCTTCATTTCCCTTTTTTCGGTTTCGTTTTTTTTTTGGCGTCTTGCCTTCCTCTATTCTTGCCTTTAAAAAAACGCGAATTATTCTCCTTTTTCCGTTAATTGATTAGAATTCTTAACTTACGAAAGGTTTTAGCATTGCTGTAGGTTCATTAACCACATAATAGCAATCCTGCTTTGTGGCGAAATCCACGGTAACGGCAGATATTAATTAATCATTTGATATTTTCTTAAATGCCTCTCTTTAATTCTGAATCAACTAGTTTCTTTTTTCAACGTACTATTTTGCTAATCCAGTTAATTTAGTGCCGAGTCGGATTATTAACCTTGGTGTTATCGCTGAGACCTGATTAATCACGAATCCAAGTGGCTTTTTTGGGTCCAATTCCAAAGATTTAGGTTAAGGCAAGTCTGATTTATTTATTGGAAACTAATTTGGTTCCTGGAATATATGACGCGAGTTATTTATTCCCCCCCTCTTTTCTACGTATAATTTCATTTTAATATTTTATACCTCTTCCCTTATAAACTTCAGGAGGTTTGCAGCTTTTAACGCTAACAGCGGATTAAGTAACTTTTTAGGGATCCGTTCCAGTGCAACAAGTGATATTATACTTTGAGCGGAAAACACAAACCGAAGGCGTGACCTAGAGTCAAATCTCATAGCTGAACCCTAGTTTTAAATTCGAAACAGAGCCTTATGGGTTAGTACTGACTTTATATCCAATTGTTTACGAAGAACAAACGGATTAAGCTTCCATAGACTTGACTTGATTTCGTTGTTCGGCTTCTCATTTTGTTCTCAATATTTATGGCAGTTTTTTTAGTAAAATTTTATGTAAGCCGTGTCGAATGTTAGAATCCTGATTAACAAAATGCGCCTCTCTTGTAGTTTCCAAACCAAAGATTCCCTTGCTTCCAAAGCAAAAGCAAAGCCTCCTTGAAAGTTTATAAAGGGTGATTCCCTTGCCTCTGCTTCCAAAGTAGCTTTTGCCTAAACATTTTTAGATTCCTTTGCCTTTTTTAGAGTTTCTAATGATTTTATGCCTTTGTTAGGCACATCTCTATGTTTATAAGCATAATAATAGAATAAAAAAGGCGTTCTTTAAAAAGATCTACTAAGAAGCAGAAACACACTACTGTAAGCACCAGATGAGTAATAAACAGTAATGAAACCCCCCTAACCTAAAAAAGTTAGTGGTTGGCTTGTTTTGTTTGCCCTAGCGACACCATTAAGAGGACTGGGTGATTGTGATTAGAGATCAATTCACTGTCGCTTCGAGTACACGACGAGGTTACGAAACCCGTCATGGCGATAACATGGTAATTTAGAAACAAGGCGTGTATGAGGAACTATCAATGTCTACGGTTTGCGTTGGGATTGCCCTTCGGCACTTCAGGGCTCAACCAATTAAACTCTCGGTGTCTACGGCGTTAGAATGAACTTCGTGCATCCATTTATTTCTACGGAATTACCAACGCTAGACTGGACGTATTCGACCATGCGCCCAGATTATGCAGGGAAAACCAGCGATACTTTTTAAGAGCAAAGGGTACAGGAACGTAGTGGCGTTCTCAACTCATTCCTCTGATCCCAGTATAAATTGGATCGGCGAGAAAGGTTAACCCAACCCTGCTTGACACTTTGTGCCCCTCGCTCCCTAGTCTTGGCATAGGATTTAAAACATCGAAAAGGTGGGCTATAGGAAAAAGCGTAGGGAACCGCTTACTTTAAATAAAACAAGAACTGAAAGAAAGAGGACTGAACATAATACCGGGTGGAAGATACATGCTTTACCTTGCAAGTTGTGAAAGCTTTCTTCTCAATAAGAGTGAGAGTTAGTGGTATATAGCTTTATCGAAGCCCGAAATGAAACGATGTTGCACTGAAGAGGACTCGAACCCCTAACTACCTGGTTCGAAGCCAGGGACTCTATCCAATTGAGCTATCGGTGCGGGGGGGTTGGGTCAAGGAAAGCCCAACCCTGGAAATGTTTTTTGCGTTATTTCAAAATGAGTTTACGTAATTAAAGAAAATTAACTCAATTAAAAGACAAAAAAGTCAATCTTTGTCGTTGATGATCTCTCGGTTGGTTACCGAATAATTTAACCATCCCTTCCCTAAAAGAAAGTAATTACTTGATATATGTAATCCGTAATATTCGGATTCAGTCGTCAGCTGTGGTTTTTACCCTCCCCAGGGTGTCCGCTCTGCCCGTGAGACGGTTTTTTAACCACGACGTCTACGTTTAAGTTTAAAGGCAGTCCCTTTACGAATCCGGCTTCTAAGCCTATGGAACTTAACGAAAATCTGGACAGCGTCCCTGGCTTTATTATGAACGGCTTGGATTTTATCCGCCTCCTCCTGCGAAACAGTTATTTCTGTTTCTGGATTCAGCGGCGGCATGTCTTGCTCAACAAAAACTACTTCTGGAGTCGAAGGCAAGAGCTCAAACAGGGCTTTATACATGTCAATCAAAGGTTGCGCCTGGGAGACTATTTGCGCGGCATAATGCGCTATCACTTCCTGGGAGAAGGGGACCTTCAAGAGGAGTTCTATGCCCTCTTCCGGGGACATGCTTAAAGGGAGAGATACCCCAGAGATGAGCATCAAGCCAGGAATAAGGTCCTTATGGAACGACGTGAACAGACGGGAGTTTGCCTCCTTAAACTGTACCGAAATCTGAGCCCATTCCTGCATTGTGGCTTCGCTGACTATGGAGGGGTTTAACTTGGCAGAGATAGAGTTTACTAGATTGTTTATTTGCGCAGGCTGCAGTTGTGAAACGAATTCATAACCGTTCTCAGCGCTGGGCAATCTGCCTTGTTGGCAGGTTTTTAGTATTTTATCACAATCTTGCCAAGTTTCAAATAAGATTGAACGGCAATCCTCCTCCTTTAGTTGCATAAACTGTGAATGTGAAGACGCTTGAGTTACTATTGAAGAACTACTAGCGCCCATATTCATACAGTATGCTGTTTCAGCAAACCCAAGCCCAATTAGATTTAATAAAATTAAAAAAAGAGCAACAAACAAGAATACCTTTCTCAACGAAAGAAAGGAGAGATATATGGTGAGGTTATTAAAAAGAAAGGAGAGATATATGTTGAGGTTCTTAGAAATAAAGGAGAGATATATGGTGAGGTTATTCAAAAGAAAGGAGAGATTTCTGGTGAGGTTATTCAAATTCAAAAGATTTCTTTTTTTAGTGAGGTTATTCATGGAACTAAATACGTTTCCAATACCTACTGCTGCTCTGCTAGGGCTATGGTAGCCGCTCCTACTCCAATTAATTTTGCACCTTCTAGCGTAACTAATTCTTAAGTGTCTGTGTAATAATAATAAAAAGGTGTAGCTAGCACGCAAAAAAAGCACTTTTTGTCTCAGAAAAGAAACAAAAAGAAATGTTATCAACACTTGAAATAAGATTTTCTTAGTAACTTGTTATTTGACATTGATTTATAATTCAATGCGTATGATACTACTAATGCTATAACTATACTTAAAAGAATACTTATATCATATTGTATTAAATTACTATTAAAATTGTCAAATTAAACTATTCTCATTTATCTCACCTAAATAACTATTATTTATTATATGAAATATTAATGGAAATAAACTTACCACTTTTAATAACAATAGTTTTAGGCTTGATAACTTATTACTTATTACTGAATTTACTATATGCGGGGTTGAACACATTGTATACCCGACAAAGAAGAAGAAAAAGCAATTGGTTTCGACGAAGAAGCGTAAGGCAAAGAAGCAATTAGCTGAGAAACTGCGGGTTTCAACGAAGAAGCAATTGGCAAAGATGCTACGGGTTTCGACGCTGCGGGCGAAGACGGAGAAGCTACTGGCAAAAAAGCAATTGGTTTCAACGAAGAAGCTACGGGTTTCGACGAAGATGATTTATGCGTATTTATTGTTAATTTTGGGGCCGAGGATTGATCTATCGATTGATCCTCAGCAGCAAGGTAACGAGAAAGAATCAGGTGACAATAAAGGATCAGCCGACGATAAAGGTTTAGGCATAGGCAACAAACTATCAGGCGTAGACGATATAGGATCGGACACGTTAGATACAGAATCCGGCACTGACGATACAGGATTAGGCACTGACGATACAGGATCAGGCATAGATAAAGGATCTGGCACTGACGATACGGGGGGTTTGGTTCTGAAACCGATAAAGGAATTGATACTTCAGTAAACATATTGGTTACAGGCTTATTAACATCTGTTTTAAATTTGTTGTAATCTTTTGATAGTTTATTTACTAATCTAAAAGTATAGTTACATGAATTACAAATCTTCAAAAAGTTAGCGTTTGTTTTAAATTTAAGTAACTTCTTTATTGTATCTTTATATAAGGTCTTACCCCGTAATTTTTGAAACAAATTCAAATCATTTTTTAGAATCTCAAAAAACTTGTTTTTTTCTTCCTTCTTTTCTTTCACTTTTTATTATTCTTCTTGCGAGCGCTTCTTTTCTTTGAAGCGTTGAGGAACACGAGGAAATCACCACGACAACCTCGAAAGTTTCTTCTGTCCCGCAAATCAGCACCTATCGCTACCCTGGCTTGAATCACTCCACCGTACGTAGCTGGGGTCATTCCACAGATCAAGGCATGACGCTTTCCTTCTCCGCTACCTTAGGGCTTGGATCATTCCATCGCGGAAGGTCGCGGCTCTCCGTTTGGTTTGCTTGCCGTCATTGGCTTTCTGCGTGGACGGATAGGCAACTCGGTTGGAAAGCTATCTCCGACCTTGCATTGCAGACTTCCTTCGATACAATACAGGAGTCGTTCGTTGGAGCACTTCGTAGCTGCGCGAAACGGGAATGTCCATGGGTATCGAAAGCCCCGCCATCCTGCCTGCCGGCATTTCACGGATTATTTACTATACCATTACTTAGCGCTTCCCCAGTGATTGGCGCGGAAGGGAAACCGGCGATAGCACTACGACTACGAGGTCAGGCCAATGATTTCTCTATCTATCGCGCGGAACCTTGCTGGCATGCGATTACCTGTTTGGTCAACTAGTATACATAGGTTGGCTCTAGGCCTGCCTTTAGGTTCCGTTTTGAAAGGTGATCTCATAACATAAGTCAAAGCGCTTCTCGTGTCCATGTGACAATCCGTATCATATCGAGACAATATGCCCTGACCAATGCGGCCGGCGTAGGAAACCGGACAAACGTCTTCGATTCAGAAAGACACAAAGCATCCTTCTGACGTAATGAATTGGTATGGCATGAGCAAACAGAAGTAACGTGTTTCGTGAAATTGACGATTTGACCATTTTGATAAATAGAATATCATGGTTTCTAATTATACTTCGTTTTTCTCTAATAAAAAGTGAATTTTGAAAGGTTGTACGCTGATATCTCAGCTACATGCAGTCTGTAAAGCACAATAGCAAGCGAAGATTTCCGGGGAAAGCCCAAGCGATAAAGCATTAGCCATATCAAGAATTACTTTACTTTACCTATATGTATCTACATTTTGAAACGTAATGGTAGATTGACGGCCTACTTCAAGAGTCTAAAGATCCCTTACAGGTGGCAGCAAGGGGAAAGGCAGCGAAGATTTGGGAAAGCCCAAGCGAAGCGCTATATCTTTTATTAGTACAATGCATCTTCATCTATAACGTAATGGTAGGATTAACGAGAATGCCTTTAAGAGTCTAAAGAGCCACGGTCAAAGGCAGTGAAGAGAAAGCCCAATTAATAAGCGTAGCAAAGGGTTTTTCGTGGGGAGGGAAACCGAGCGGAGCTCCAATTAAAGAACAATGATTGCATTCCTAAATGGTTAAAGACGAAGAGAGTTTCACCCGTTTAGGTAACCTAGCTATTACGTTGATTTTTTCATCCTTGGTTGTTTGAGTGAAAACTAGAATACATGTAAAAACGGATTTGCTTGCCCAATAATGTTATTTTAACACTCTACCCTAGTTTTTTCATGAACAGGTTCGCGTGGTAATGGATGGTGCTTAATATTCCTTTTTCCTTTCTTTTTCTGCAACTTTTATAAGGCTCTTTACCTGGCTTGGTGAGTCAGTCTTTTCATTCTTTGCTCTGTTATAAAAGCGAACTCATGGTTTTGCTTTTGTCAGAGGAGCAGTGCTTTCAAAGTTAAGGGGGGTAAGTGCTTGCCTTCTTTTAACTCACTAGTTTGATGCCTGTCATAGAATTTTATTAAGCAAAGAAAAAAAGCCTTACTTACCTTACCTTACGTGGCAACTAAACTATAACTATTAGGTACATTAGCAAACCCGGTCTCAGAATCTATTGCGATCATATAAGAATCCCTAAGATCTTAGGGGGCATGGGAATTGCAATTTTATCAACGTCTTATGGACTCATTACAGATCGGGAAGCTAGGCGAAGAAAAACTGGGGGGGGAAATTCTACGCCATATTTGGTAATTGAAAGGGAGAAACAGGGACAAAAGTTACTTATTTTCACCAGTTACGTCTTCAATGAAAAGAATTTTTTTGGAGAAACCTGTAATGTAAATAGGAGGTTTACTTATTCCAAATGATGAAGAAACAGAATCTCATTGACATGGAAGGTACAGTTACAGAATCTTTACCCAATGCCACGTTTTGAGGTGTTCGGATAATGGATGTCAAGTTTTGACTCATATATCGGGGAGGATGCGACGCAGTTATATAAGAATACTACCAGGAGATAGGGTAAGAGCTGAACTGAGTCCCTATGATCTTACCAAGGGACGCATCATCTACCGCCTTAGAAGTAGGCATACAAACAATAGTCAGTAGATTTCGGTATCAGTTTAGATTTTCGGCAGTTAACCAAACCACTTCTCTTGCCAAATTTCCTATCTTGATTAGATCGAAGAAACATGTAGCAAACCTACAGGTAGATTTACCCAATTAATTCAAGGTTATAGATACGAAAATCCGTGCTTCCATTCGGAAAATATGTAAAAAATGTCGATTGATTCTACGACGTAGACGAATCATGGTAATTTGTTGCAACTCAAAACATAAACAGAAACAAGGATAATAAATATTTCTATCTGAAAAAGAATATTAATTAAACAGAGCTTCCCAATAAAAATAATTAATTAATTATGTCAAGTCAAATAAATCGAGAAAAATTCGTTCACGTGGGGGAAAACGCGGAGTTCAAAAGGGAGTCATTCATATACAGGCGAGTTTCAATAACACTATCATTACCGTCACAGACGTCCGGGGACAGGTAATTATTTGGTCTTCCGCCGGTGCCTGTGGATTTAAGGGAACACGCAAAAGCACGCCATTTGCTGCGCAAGCTGCGGCTGAGAATGCAATTAAAGCATCAGTGGATCGGGGTATGAAACAAGCAGAAGTTATGATGAGCGGGCCCGGACCGGGAGAGAGACACCGCTTTGCGAGCTATTCGCAGAAGCGGCATAATCCTCAGTTTCATACGTGACGTGACTCCTATGCCGTATAATGGTTGTAGACCCCCCAGAAAGAGACGCGTCTAACTAGTGATTAGTCACATCAAAAGGAGAGAAAAAAAAATTACGTATGCGCACGCAAAAACGAGATGTCGACCTCTAAGCAGGCAATTCAGTGGAAATGCCTTGAATCCAAAATAGAAAGTAAGCGGCTTCATTATGGTCGTTTCCTTGTATCTCCCTTTAAAAGGGGTCAAGCCAGTATTGTAGGAATTGCCATGCGTAGAGCTTTGTCACAAGAGATTGAAGGGACAAGCATAACACGTGCAAGATTTTGCGGAGTCGTGCACGAGTATTCCACAATAACGGGTCTTCAAGAGACAATACATGATGCTTTAGTTAATCCGAAAGAGATTGTGCTTAGGGGCGATTCAAAAGAAGATATTCAAGAGGCGTTTTCATCTGTAACAGGTCCTAAAGAAGTAACTGCGGGCGATCCATCATTACCACCTGGCGTCGAAGCAATTGACAATTCGCAATATATAGCTACCATTACCCAACCAATATCTCTAACTATTGAATTAGAGATTGAAAAAGATTGCGGATATCGTATAGAAAATCTAGCGAAATCCGGAAAGGGACAATTTCCCATCGATGCTGTATTTATGCCTGTCCGAAACGTAAATTATAGCATCCATCTATTTGGAAGTGGTAGAGCGACGCAGGAAATCTCATTCATTGAAATATGGACTAATGGTAGTCCGACACCACACGAAGCACTTAGGAAAGCTTCTGAAAAACTCATGGACTTGCCAACCACCTTCTCGTATGTAAGGGGCGGAGACGTATCTCTCTTCGAAAATGGATTCTCTTGCTTCCTTTGCCTCCTTGAAAGTTTATAAAGGGTGATTCCCTTGCCTCTGCTTCCAAAGTAGCTTTTGCCTAAACATTTTTAGATTCCTTTGCCTTTTTTAGAGTTTCTAATGATTTTATGCCTTTGTTAGGCACATCTCTATGTTTATAAGCATAATAATAGAATAAAAAAGGCGTTCTTTAAAAAGATCTACTAAGAAGCAGAAACACACTACTGTAAGCACCAGATGAGTAATAAACAGTAATGAAACCCCCCTAACCTAAAAAAGTTAGTGGTTGGCTTGTTTTGTTTGCCCTAGCGACACCATTAAGAGGACTGGGTGATTGTGATTAGAGATCAATTCACTGTCGCTTCGAGTACACGACGAGGTTACGAAACCCGTCATGGCGATAACATGGTAATTTAGAACAAGGCGTGTATGAGGAACTATCAATGTCTACGGTTTGCGTTGGGATTGCCCTTCGGCACTTCAGGGCTCACCAATTAAACTCTCGGTGTCTACGGCGTTAGAATGAACTTCGTGCATCCATTTATTTCTACGGAATTACCAACGCTAGACTGGACGTATTCGACCATGCGCCCAGATTATGCAGGGAAAACCAGCGATACTTTTTAAGAGCAAAGGGTACAGGAACGTAGTGGCGTTCTCAACTCATTCCTCTGATCCCAGTATAAATTGGATCGGCGAGAAAGGTTAACCCAACCCTGCTTGACACTTTGTGCCCCTCGCTCCCTAGTCTTGGCATAGGATTTAAAACATCGAAAAGGTGGGCTATAGGAAAAAGCGTAGGGAACCGCTTACTTTAAATAAAACAAGAACTGAAAGAAAGAGGACTGAACATAATACCGGGTGGAAGATACATGCTTTACCTTGCAAGTTGTGAAAGCTTTCTTCTCAATAAGAGTGAGAGTTAGTGGTATATAGCTTTATCGAAGCCCGAAATGAAACGATGTTGCACTGAAGAGGACTCGAACCCCTAACTACCTGGTTCGAAGCCAGGGACTCTATCCAATTGAGCTATCGGTGCGGGGGGGTTGGGTCAAGGAAAGCCCAACCCTGGAAATGTTTTTTGCGTTATTTCAAAATGAGTTTACGTAATTAAAGAAAATTAACTCAATTAAAAGACAAAAAAGTCAATCTTTGTCGTTGATGATCTCTCGGTTGGTTACCGAATAATTTAACCATCCCTTCCCTAAAAGAAAGTAATTACTTGATATATGTAATCCGTAATATTCGGATTCAGTCGTCAGCTGTGGTTTTTACCCTCCCCAGGGTGTCCGCTCTGCCCGTGAGACGGTTTTTTAACCACGACGTCTACGTTTAAGTTTAAAGGCAGTCCCTTTACGAATCCGGCTTCTAAGCCTATGGAACTTAACGAAAATCTGGACAGCGTCCCTGGCTTTATTATGAACGGCTTGGATTTTATCCGCCTCCTCCTGCGAAACAGTTATTTCTGTTTCTGGATTCAGCGGCGGCATGTCTTGCTCAACAAAAACTACTTCTGGAGTCGAAGGCAAGAGCTCAAACAGGGCTTTATACATGTCAATCAAAGGTTGCGCCTGGGAGACTATTTGCGCGGCATAATGCGCTATCACTTCCTGGGAGAAGGGGACCTTCAAGAGGAGTTCTATGCCCTCTTCCGGGGACATGCTTAAAGGGAGAGATACCCCAGAGATGAGCATCAAGCCAGGAATAAGGTCCTTATGGAACGACGTGAACAGACGGGAGTTTGCCTCCTTAAACTGTACCGAAATCTGAGCCCATTCCTGCATTGTGGCTTCGCTGACTATGGAGGGGTTTAACTTGGCAGAGATAGAGTTTACTAGATTGTTTATTTGCGCAGGCTGCAGTTGTGAAACGAATTCATAACCGTTCTCAGCGCTGGGCAATCTGCCTTGTTGGCAGGTTTTTAGTATTTTATCACAATCTTGCCAAGTTTCAAATAAGATTGAACGGCAATCCTCCTCCTTTAGTTGCATAAACTGTGAATGTGAAGACGCTTGAGTTACTATTGAAGAACTACTAGCGCCCATATTCATACAGTATGCTGTTTCAGCAAACCAAGCCCAATTAGATTTAATAAAATTAAAAAAAGAGCACAACAAACAAGAATACCTTTCTCAACGAAAGAAAGGAGAGATATATGGTGAGGTTATTAAAAAGAAAGGAGAGATATATGTTGAGGTTCTTAGAAATAATGGGAGAGATATATGGTGAGGTTATTCAAAAGAAAGGAGAGATTTCTGGTGAGGTTATTCAAATTCAAAAGATTTCTTTTTTTAGTGAGGTTATTCATTGTTTATCTTGTTTTCTTTTTTAAGATACAAATAAGATTGAAAAAGCCATCGTCAAAGCAAACAAGGCAATAGCTTCTGTTAAGGCAAAGCCTAAAGTAACATAACCAATTGATTTTTTAGCTAACGATTTGATTTCACGCCAATCAGGGCTTGTCAAAGAAACTAAATAGTTTCCTTTACCTATTGCTGCTCCTGCTTGGGCTATTGGAGACCGCTTCCTACTCCAATTTATTTATGCTCCTTCTAGCGTTAACTAATTCTAAGTGTCTGTGGTTTTAATAATAAAAAAGCGGTAGTTAGAACACTTTAAACGAAGAAGAAGACGGTT